>NC_134778.1:27698485-27705985 GCF_046742065.1 Oratosquilla oratoria | reverse complement strand
AAATATGAAGAGGGACAGCTTTTACACGGGATTTTATAAACAACGCTGTTTGTCATAATATAGTCAATATATATTTATATATATATATGTATATATATATATACTTGTATATATATGTATATATATATATATATATATATATATTTTTTTTTTCAACCACAAATCTCTTTTAATTCCATGCCATCGCAATCGAGACACACACACACACACACACACACACACACACACACACACACACACACACACACACACACACACACACACACACACACACACACACACACACACACACACACACACATATATATATCTTTTTTTCAACCATAAATAACTTTTAATTCCATGCCATCGCAGTCGAGTTTGAAAGTCGCTCGATGGAGGCATTCGAGCGATTCTTCAGTCACGACTGCGATGGCATAGAATTAAAAGTGATTTGTGGTTGAAAAAATATATCAATTAATCACTGGGAACCATTCAGTGTAAATGTATACATAGATATATATATATATATATATATATATATATATATATATATATATATATAGTGGTTATTAGCTAAATATTTGTCGAAACCAACCAAAAAGTCCAAAACATGGTTTCTCTCGGGAGTGAGGGCGAAACGACGGAGGCATCTGTGTTTAGTTAGTCCCAACCAGTCCATTTTTAAGTCTCTTTGCGCCCAAGCTCTTCGCAAGGCTTGCTTCCTCAGCGGCCAACACCAGGCCAACCTCACACGTAAGCTCCACAGACTTTGCAATAACAGTGTTTGGTCCAAATTTTCTCTCACGGACAACGTCATCAACCTCACCAATATTGAATTGTCCAACACCCATCTAGAAGTGTTAGGGCTTGGCCTTAATTTCGCCCTCACTCCCGAGAGAAACCATGTTTTGGACTTTTTGGTTGGTTTCGATATATATATATATATATATATATATATATATATATATATATATATATATATATATATATATATGTATATATATATGTATATATATATATATATATATATATATATATATATATATACATATATATATGTACACATGCGTGTTGGGATGTGTTGGTGTCAATTGAAGGCAAATATGTGAGGAAGTCCCACTAGGATGCACTTAGCTGTGACCGATATTTTTGTCCCTTTCGTGTTCGAACCTCCAGGGCAATTAAGTTGAAGTCACAGCCGGGAGATGATGGTGTGGGAATCGAACTCAATTCTGCGTCGTGCGAAGTAGAGTTCGTAACTTCTCCCATGCAATAATCCTTCCCATATCAGAACTGCCATTCTTCAAACTTGGCCATTATACGAACTTGATTTATGTATGTTATTGTATATATTACTTTTATTCCTTCAGAATTGAACATTTAACACTGGATTGACGGAGTGGAGACTGGCGTTGATGGGGTGGGGGCGAATAAGTTTACTTTACGTATCCGAATAATCTCCCAAATTCGAACACTTTGTGGGCCAATGGGTTCATATATAGAAGAGATTACTATAATTTCAAGTTCTCACTCACATAAATGAATAAAATCACTTGGTGACAGCCGGAATAAATGCTAAAAACAATGTCAACCGATGCCGAGGGTATTTATGCATTTTTCACGGATGGGAGTGCTGGTTCATGATCCACCTAATAAAGGAACTGGTTATCAGTGTTAAAATGGAGACCGCAAATGCGTTAAAAAATACTTCCAATGTTCGAAAAACGCACTACCTCCACTTTCACAACAAAAACGATAATGACGAAAAAAAGGAGAATATTATCTGGATGCAACTTTAGTCCCAACGTTTTCGCCCGACTCGAAGAATAAAGGCCTATGCAAAGGAGCCCGCGGGAGGATACAAGGACGCGGAAGGATTCGTCTCGTAGCACAGTAGATGAAGGTGTCACCACCACCATTACAGTTGATGGTGGTAGTAGTGGCACTACTACCACCATCAACAGCCCTACCACCACTGTCAACACCACCACTACAACCACCATTACTACCGACACCATCAGCAGGAACAGCTCGTGCGACAAAGGACCGGCATAACAAGTACCTGTACAGCTTATATCCGGGCGGGGGTCGGGTCGGGGGATTGGGGCTGGGTGGGGGGGGGGGTGGTTGTGGAATGGTATTAAATGTTCTTATTTTAACTCTCTTTTTCTTTGTCCATCATCTCCTCCTCTTCCTCCTCCTCCTCCCCTCCACCTCTCCCCTCCTCCTCCTCCTCCCATTCTTCCTCTTCTTCCTCTTCTTCTTTTCCTTCTTCTTCTTCTTCTTCTTCTTCTTCTTCTTCTTCTTCTTCTTCTTCTTCTTCTTTTCCTTCTTTTCCTTCCGTCTTCTTCTTCTTTCCCTTCTTCTTATTTTATTTTTATTTTTTACTTCTTTTCCGTCTTCTTCTTCTTTTCTTTCTTCTTTTCTTTTTTCTTTTTCTTCTTCTTCATCCTCTTTTCCTTCTTCTTCTTCTTCTTCGTCTTCCTCTTCTTCCTCTTCTTCTTCTTCTTCTTCTTCTTCTCCTCCTTCTCCTTCTTCTTCTTCTTTTGCTTCTTCTTCTTCTTCTTCTTCTTCTTCTTCTTCTTCTTCTTCTTCTTCTTCTTTTCCTTCTTCTTCTTCTTCTTCTTCTTCTTCTTCTTCTTCTTCTTCTTCTTTTTCTTCTTCTTCTTCTTCTTCTTCTTCTTCTTCTTCTTCTTCTTCTTCTTCTTCTTTTTCTTCTTCTTCTTCCTCTTCCTTCTTCTTTTCCTTCTTCTTCATTTTTTTTTTCGTGTACTTTTTCTTATTTTTCTTCATTTTTCTTTCGTGTTCTTTAGTTTTCTCATTTTCCTTTTTATCCATCTTCATAATTTTTTTTTACCTCTTCTTTTCTATCCTTCTTTTCTATATCTTTTTCTTCTTCGTCTTCTTCCTCTCCATCTTCACCGACTTCTTTTCTCCATCATTTATTTCTTCTCTGCCCTCTTTTTCTTCTTTTCTTATGTTTCCCTTCATCTTCTCCATCTTTGTGCGCAGGCGAGCCTAGGTCGGCTCCGCGTCCGCCCTCAAGGCCTTTGTGTGTTTGACGAGGGAGGCGGGGGTGAGGTTGGGTGGGAGGCATGATGCAGATCGACTGAAACATTTCTACTTTCTCATCTCTCCCTGTCGAGTTAACTTATCCCGCGGGATTGATTGACTTCTTCCGAACACTCTTTTTATTTTATTTAATTACTATTTTTTTTTTCTGGCTGATACCATTCGAGTCTAATCAGTTGAAGAGCAGATGGGTCAAAATAAGGTTTTCCAAGTTTGCGTTCTATAAAACCTATAAAGAACGTTATCGGGTATACGGTTTAATGTAAGACTCATCATTCTTGTGAGAACGGTCGTCGCACTCGTGAAGCACTGGCGGGAATTGACATACATTTCTCTTCTCACAGAATTCAGTGAGATCTAATACCACATCTCACGAAAATATGGAATCATTATTCTTCTTGCCCGAAAAGAAAAATAATATTATAATTATGATAATATAATAAAATTCAGGTCTTAATTAGAAAACAATCTTGACTATCTTAGTTTTCATAATTTTTGCACGACGCAAAGGGTCAGAGATATTTACTTTGATCATGTTCCTAAACTTGGTGGATTTTGATTGAACGTGTTCGAACTCTTCAGTTCCTTTTAGCCACACCACACCTAGGATCCTGCTTTCCATCCAAGCCAAGAATTTCGATTTAATTCTACATCCGGCATTCTCCTGCCAAGATTGTCGAGGGAAAGGAAAACAGCAATGCGTTGAGTCCTCTAGTTGATTTGAATGATATCTGTTGGTATCAGAACGCGTATAAGAAGATCTGGGAGAACTCCAACAAGAACCCTAGTAATTGGCTCATTACATGTGCGTGGCTATGGTAAAAATGAGAATTAAATGGTAGAGATTGGTTGTTTGTTTGTGACAAGGAAGATGAATGTGTTAGTTTTAAGTGAAGCTAAGTTGAAGGGGAGGGGTGAGTGAGTTTGGGAGTGTGGTTGGGCGATGGAGGGAAGAAGTAGCAGTATTTTTAGATAATGAGATAGGTAAGCACGTGGTGGAGTGGAGTGAGGTGTCATGGAGGATAATGTGAGCGAAGGTGAAATTGGGATGGGAAGGTGGTTGATAGCCCAAAAGGTGACATTTCGGGCGCATCTACGTGGCCTCTGGTGTACACTCCTTGCCTACAGTAGTACAAGAGAGAACCTTTGTGAAGTTTCTGGAACTGTGTGAACTTAGTTACGACGAATTACAATAACAAAGCTTGTCAACACGAGACCTGTCGGTACATGAGGTCAGACGCAGAAAGAAAAATGTTGACGAAGTAAACAAACCTAACCACAAAAACAAACGAATAAACAAACAGGCTGAATTACCAATTGACAATCATGACAGGACATTCCTTAGGAACCCGACTAAATCGGCGAACTCCAAACTACACCCTTTCGCCTCATCGAAGTACGGTCCGTCGTGATGTCAGCCAATGATGCAAACGCATCAAAGCTGCGTGTATATAGAAACAGTAGGCTACCTAAGTTCCATTACTAAGGATACTTCTTCCACAGAAGCTGACAATTAGGTCTGCAAGGAAGTGCAGAAGGTGAACTTGGACGGGCTGAAGGTCAAACTTCCTTTGCACTTCCTGTGCATCTCTGCTATTCAAGGATCACAATGCAAGAAAGGCAGGATTACATTTTTTAATTAGATTGTGTCGCAGATGCACTGGCGTGTGAGGAGTAGGATTTTTAGCAGTTTAGTAGGAGATATTGAAAGAGTTTTAGGAAAGATATTGAATTTATCATTAACATAATTATTGACTGCACCCCGTCTGGGGTATTGGCTGCATGTTATTGTGGAAAAAGTAGCATGCAGTTGATGCTTTAGGATCTATATGGGGCGCCCATACGGACCAGAGCCACACATCATTTTGGGATAGAGGAGGACTCTGTTCACAGAGAAATGATGACACTGTTATTATACTGCTACTGCCCCTCCGTTATGCTGCCCCCCAACCCCTTGTTGCTGTCCTGTATAATTTCTCTGAATATTCATTTCCTTTTTTCGCGTATCCTGTGGTATTTCCATTTGAATCGCAAGAGGCGAGAAAAATGGGGCGGGGATTAGGACTAGGCATCCTTCTCCTTGTAGCCCTACAGGGGACATTCCTAAAAAGATAAAGGCATAGGACGGTCTAGGAGTTTTCCAACCAATGCCCTGAGGTTTGGGTCTTTTAATGTGCATGGATGTAGTACAGATGAGAGTAAAAGGGAAGAGATAGGCAGTATGTTTGTGAGAAGAAAGATGGATGTGTTGGCTTTGAGTGAAACTAAGTTGAGAGGGAGGGGCGAGTGTGAGTTTGGGAGTGTAATTGGGAGGTTCTCAGGAGTGAAGGGAGGGCGAGGGAGAGAAGGGGTGGCTATACTAGTAAGTGAAGAGATTGGTAAACGTGAAGTGATGTGGAATAACTAAGAGTGGAGGAGGAATGGGAATGGTTCAAGGAGGGAGTCATAAGGTGTGCAAAGATGGTGCGTGGAGCAAGGAGGACAGGAGGAAACAGAAGAAAGGGTAGTGAGTGATGGGATGAGGAAACAAAGAAATGTGTAAAAGAGAAGAAGCGAGCTTTCACAGATTGGTTACAAAATAGGACGAGGGAGACATATGAGAAGTACAAAGAAAAGAGGAGAGACGTAAAACATAAGATAAAGGAGGCGAAGAGGAGAGCAGATGTGAAATGGGGTACGAGTATGACACAAAATTTTGAAAGTAATAAAAAGATGTTTTGGAAAGAAATTAAGAGAGGAAGAGGAGACGAATCAAGTAGAGAAGAAAAGGTAAAAGGTGTACATGGAGAGATGATAGTGGAAGAGAAGGCAGTAGAAGGAAGATGGGTAGAGTATTTTAGGGAGTTGCTAAATGTGAAGGAGGATAGGGAGGGAAAGATAGTTGCAGTGGGAAATGCTAAGAAAATGAGAGTGATGAGTGAGGAAAATGGAGGAAAAATAAGGAAGGATGAAGTGAAGGCAGTTGTTAAGATAATGAGAGCAGGTAAGGCACCTGGTCTGGATGGATGTCATGCAGAATGTCTAAAAAAGGAGGTACAGTGATGGTTGACTGGCTGGTGAGGTTATTTAATGTTTGTTTAAGAGAGGGTAGAGTGCAGGACGACTGGAGGAGTGCCTGTATAGTTCCACTTTACAAGTGAAAATGGGACAAGTGTGAGTGTAGTAGTTTCAGAGGGATCAGCTTGTTGAGTGTAGTTGGGAAGGGTCCTGATTGAGAGGATTAGGTGAGGAACAGAGGGAGTAATTGGCGAGGAACAGTGTGGATTTAGGACAGGTAGAGGTTGCGTGGATCAGATTTTTGTGGTAAGATAGATATGTGTTATCATTATTATTATTATTATCATAATTATTATTATTATTATTATTATTATTATTATTATTATTATTATTATTATTATTATTATTATTATTATTATTATTATTATTATTATTATTATTATTATTATTATCATTATTATTATTATCATTATTGTTATTATCATTATTGTTATTAGGACACAATACATATAATTATTGGATTAGAAATAGAGAGATAAAACAAGGGGGTGGAGTTATGTTCCTGACTAAGAAGGATATAAACGTGAAGAGTGTCACATATGGAAAGAATAGAGTAGAGATGATTATGATAGAAGTAGAAGACAGAGATAAGAAGAGCAGAAAGTTTGTAATAAACTACGGGCCCCCAAAAACAGCCTCGTGGGAAGAGAGTAAACATAAAAGTATGTTAGAAGACACAAGAATAACACTAAACAAGATAATGGAAGATGGAGGAAGAATAGTTATGATGGGCGACTATAATTGCAAAGAAATCTGCTGGGAAGAGATGACCGTAAAGGGTGGAGAAGACTCATGGGGAAATGTTCTACTTGAGATGATTATTGACCACACAATGACACAATGGATCCAAGAGAACACTAGGTATAGAAATGAAGAAGAACCATCGAGACTAGACCTAATAATCACATCAGAACCTGAAATAGTGGAAAAGATAGAATACCAGGCACCAATAAGTAAAAGTGACCACATATTGATGGAACTAGAACTAAATGAGAAAAAATACATGAAAAGAAATGAACAATATAGAAAAGGAAGATTGATGTATGAATTTTTTTTTTTTATAAAATAAGAGAATTCTTTCAAAAGGAAAACTGGGAAAGAATACACAAAGAAGATACAACAGTAGCAGAGAAATGGAATATTTTGACAAAAATTTATAAAAAAGGAGTGGAAAAGTATGTCCCAAGACAAAAACAAGAAAAAGAATATGTAAAGTGCTGGTGCAACAAAAGTTGTAGAGTGCTAAAAGACATAAGAGACAAAGCTTGGACCAGATGGAAGAAAGACAAAAGGCCTGAAAAATGGAAAATATATACTTGTTATAGAAATGAATATGTACAAGCGTACAGAGAGGAAAAGAGAAAATATGAAAAAGATGTCATAGAAAAA
>NC_134778.1:27678485-27693485 GCF_046742065.1 Oratosquilla oratoria | reverse complement strand
CACACACACACACACACACACACACACACACACACACACACACACACACACACACACACACACACACACACACACACACACACACACACTCACACTCGGTGGCACGGTTGGTAGAGCGCTGGATTGGGAAGTACGATAGTGCTCGCAGTACCCAGTTCGAATCCTGCCCAGGGCCGAAATTATTTCGGTACCGCTGTGCCTCGGGTCGTTACTCTGACTCTCATGGGCGGGGAGTTGGGTGTGTGTGTGTGTGAAAGGTCAAAGCATTACCCATAGATCGGTCATACGAGCTCTGAGCTCTCTTTCGGGAGGGAAATAGCTGTAGATCACGAGTCCAACACGTGATCCAAAGACCAAGGTGAATAAACACACACACACACACACACACACACACACACACACACACACACACACACACACACACACACACACACACACACACACACACACACACACACACACACACACACACACACACACACACACACACACACACACACACACACACACACACACACACACACATATGTATATATATATATATATATATATATATATGTATATATATATATATATATATATATATATATATATATATATGTATATATTGCGTGTGTGTATGTATATATGTATGTACACACACACACACACACACACACACACACACGCACACACACACACACACACACACACACACACACACACACACACACACACACACACGCACACACACACACACACACACACACACACACACACACACACACACACACACACACACACACACACACACACACACACACACACACACACACACACACATATATATATACATATATATATATATAGATATATACATATATATATATATATATATATATATATATATATTATTGCTATTTGTTCTACCGAGTCAAAGGCCTCGTAATCTACAAAAGCTAAACACAGAGGTATATTGTATTGTGTTGTTTTCTCGATTAGTTGATTTATCGCCTGCAAATGGTCTAGGGTCGAATATCCGTTCCTAAAGGCTTCCTGTTCTCTCGGTTGGTTTCCATCTAAAACTTGACTTAGTCTATTTGTAAGGATCTGGGAGAATATATAATATTTGATAGCAAGCTAATCGGTCGATAGTTACTAAGGTCCTTCTGGTCTCCTTTTTTATGAAGCAAAATCACTATAGTATTGCACCACGCCTCAGGAACGCTTTCTTGACGTTAGCACTGGGTGTACAACTCAGCTAATTTAAAATGAACTAATTTATCTGCGTCTTTGAACAGATCTATCGATATACCATCTTCCCCAGGTGCTTTTCCTCGTTTCATAATTTTTAGAGCAAATTCTTCTTCTTCCTTTGTAATCATTGGTACACTACTAACGTCTACACATGAATTTACTTATTCAACTACGGTCTTCGACGAGTAAAGCTCTTGGTAAAATTCTTCTACTCTTTTTACCATTTTGTCTCTACATTTAATGATTTCTCCATTTGTCTCTTTCAAACATATAATTTGCTGTCTTCCTAAAGCATGTTTGTGCTCGGTCATTTTGATACTTTTACCCTTCCGAATAGTTTCCTCTATTTTCTCCTTCTTTTCTCTAATCTCTGCCTTTTGTTGATAAGCTTGTTTAGTTCTACTCTTTCTATTCCGTCTCTCCTGCTTTTAATCTGCATGGTCCTTCTTCTTTTAATTAGGTAATTTGTAGCTTGGGAGTATTTGTTTTCTCTAATGTTTTTTGTACTTCCTACTTTTTCTGCCGATTCTCTAATGATATTCACTAAATTCAAATTTATATCTTCCATGGTGTCCTCATTAGCTAGAATCTATTTTTAATTTCTAACTGAAATTTCCTCTTCTTATCCTTTACCTTTGCAAGGCTTATTTTCTTTCTTAAAATTAGTTTATTTTTCTCGGCTCTGAAATTAAATTTAGCTGTGCAACCTACCATTCTATGGTCACTACCTATGTTGACTTTATTTATCACCGTAACATTATCAACGCTTTTGCTCTCATCTCCTAATATGAAGTCTATTTCGTTTTTTGTTGTTTGGACTTCTCCACGTCCATTTACGACCTACACGCTTTTGGAAGAAGGTGTTCATTTTCCTCATGTTGTAGTTCTCTGCAAAATTTACTAACATCTCGCCTGTCATTTCTTTCACCTTCTTCTAACTTTCCAATGCACGTCTCATCACCCATCTTCTTCCCCACTTTAGCATTAAAGTCGCCTATTACCAACGTGAACTTGCTTTTTTCTTGATCCATTACCTGACTTAAATCATCATAGAAGGACTCAATTTCATCGTCTGAACTCTGTGAAGTTGGTACATAAACCTAAACTATTTTTAGAGTGTACCTTTTACACAGCCTAATCACAATCCAAGCTACCCTGTCTGACAAACTACTGAATTTCACTACGTTACCAGCAACCTCTCGGTTTATCAAGAATCCTACTCCACTATATCTTTCTTTGTCCTTACCTCTATAGTAGAACAGGTGGTGACCATCTTGTAATTGTATCAGCTTTTCTTCCGCTCTTCGGACTTCGCTCAGTCCTACGATATCCCACTTGATGTTGTCTAGTTCTTCCATTAAACTCTCCAGCCTGTGATCTTCTGAGAGACTTCTTACGTTGTAAGTATAGATCTTCGTTTTCTTCATGTTGTTTAATGTCCAAGACTTGGATCTGCTTGGACAGTGCTTATTCACATTCGGTGGCACACTGCCCGTAAGTACACGAGGCAATGCGGTTGGACCTTTAGGAGACGATGATCTAACAGGAACGCCCGGTTTCGTTTTGGCTGTGCTGTTCATATTGGCTATGAAAGGGGGTTGGCAGTAATCTCACCTCCTTGCCAACTGGTTTCTGGTGAGATATTTCTCTGGTGTCATCTTATTCATTATATTTGGTGAAGCCCAATATCCATGGTACAAACGAACAGATCGTAAAAGTTTTAGAAAAGATCTATGCGAAAGGTACCGGTATAATTCGACTTCATAAAGATACAGAAAAGATCAAGATCGAGAAAGGAGTTCGGCAAGGCGATACAATTTCACCGAAACTATTTACAGCTTGCTTGGAAGACATTTTCAGAAGATTGAGTTGGGAAAAGAAAGGTTTAAAGATTAATGGCGAATATTTGAACCACCTAAGATTTGCGGATGACATTATTCTTATTTCAGAAAGAGCAGAAGACTTGCAAGATATGCTGAATGATCTAAACAAGGAAAGTGTCAAAGTAGGTTTGAAAATGAATAAAAGTAAAACCAAAGTAATGTTCAACATGAAAGTTCAAAGTAAAGAGATTGTAATTGATGATGAGTCTTGTGGAAGTTGAAGAGTATAGTTATTTAGGTCAGATGGTGAAAGTGACGAAAGATCATGATAATGAAATAAAAAGACGATTTACAATTGGTTGGAAAGTGTTTGGTAAGTATAATAAGATCCTGAGAGGCTCTCCACCTTTATGTTTGAAAAGTAAAGTTTACAATCAATGCATTCTACCAGCCATAATCTACGGGTGTGAGACTTGGAAACTAACGAAGGCAATGGAAACAAAACTAAGGACAGCACAGAGGAGAATGGAGAGATCAATGATGGGAATAACGCTGAGAGACCGAAAGAGTGCAAGTTGGATGAGAGAGCAGACTAGAGTGAAAGATATTGTGGAAGCAGTAAAAGAGAGAAAGTGGGATTCGGCAGGTAAGTTAGTGCGAACGACTGATGAGCGATGGAGCAAGTGTGTTACTGAGTGGACGCCGCGAGATGGGAAGCATGGAAGAAGGAGACCAGACAGAAGGCGGAGAGACGAGATTGAGAAGTTTGCAGGAGTGACGTGGCAGAGAATGGCGCGGTCGTGTGAATCATGGAATGCTATAAAAGAGGCCTTTGTTCAGCAGTGGACTCAGGATGGCTGACTTGATATATATATATATACACATACATACATACATACATACATACATACATACATACATACATATATATATATATATATATATATATATATATATATATATATATATATATATGTTGAGGAATGGACGACAAAATGAGTGGCAGGGTGGTGAGATAAACACCGAGAACCGTTGAAGTTTTATTAACTGACGTTTCTTCAGAGTGTACAAACATAATCGGGAAATCAACAATTATATATCTTACATCATTCCGCGTTCCTTCCTTAACCCACCCCCTCCCTCCCTCTCGTACCCTTCAGCTCCTGTAAGATCATCCAGCCGGACATTTTGGACAGCTTAATAAAACCATCACGATGGTTACAGCAGGGCTGGGATGCTATAAAAGCTGCTTCTACTATTTTTCTTTTTTTCTTGTCTAATCCTTGTTTTAATATTTCCACTCCGTCCCAGTTAGGTAAATGCCCGTATTCCTCCGCATGAATCACCAGGGCGTTTGATGTTCGGTGGGCCCTCAGGTCGCTCTTGTGCTCATATGTCCGCTTGTGTATGCCTCTTCCTGTCTCCCCAAAGTAGTTTATGTCACAGCCACCACATGGGATTCTGTAAACCATGGTTTACAGAATCCCATGTGGTGGCTGTGACATAAACTACTTTGGGGAGACAGGAAGAGGCATACACAAGCGGACATATGAGCACAAGAGCGACCTGAGGGCCCACCGAACATCAAACGCCCTGGTGATTCATGCGGAGGAATACGGGCATTTACCTAACTGGGACGGAGTGGAAATATTAAAACAAGGATTAGACAAGAAAAAAAGAAAAATAGTAGAAGCAGCTTTTATAGCATCCCAGCCCTGCTGTAACCATCGTGATGGTTTTATTAAGCTGTCCAAAATGTCCGGCTGGATGATCTTACAGGAGCTGAAGGGTACGAGAGGGAGGGAGGGGGTGGGTTAAGGAAGGAACGCGGAATGATGTAAGATATATAATTGTTGATTTCCCGATTATGTTTGTACACTCTGAAGAAGCTCTGTTAAGAGCGAAACGTCAGTTAATAAAACTTCAACGGTTCTCGGTGTTTATCTCACCACCCTGCCACTCATATATATATATATATATATATATATATATATATATATATATATATATATATGTGTGTGTGTGTGTGTGTGTGTGTGTGTGTGTGTAGATTTGTAGTTAGTTATCTACATTGGATTGCTGGTAGTTTGGTGAGATAAACTCAACGAGGTGTCTTTGTTTTAATGTTCCATTCTTCTCTGGTTTACAAGTACATGCAACCTCCGAGGAAGACTCGGGGGTTGCCAGATTCTAAATTTATACAGGTACAAGTAGACTCTTGCCATATTTACAGTTTGTACATTATTTATTTAAAAGTGGTGCCATACGCTGATCGGAATATTTGTCGAGTCGGTTGGTGAGGATGACAGGAGACGCATCTATTGTTGTCGCAGATATTGGGAGTTTTGCCGAAACGCTGGTGCCTCTGGTCACTGTTTAGGTCCGGAAACAGTGGGAATGTCCCTTGGGAGGAAAATCCGATCACAATGGAAAAACCCTTTAGAGTTGGTTAAAGATGTAGAATTCACGCTAACTTCATATGCGTGCGTATGCACTTTTGCACGCTGGACATCTAAAGTGCATTCAATCTTCCATTCAATCATTTTGCAACTGTTGCTTGGCTCAGGTACCACTCACTGACTACAGTGAGATTGATACTTATGGAACATAATAAGTAATACAAGGCCTCCGCAGAGCCTTGGTATGAAGATACATGCACATAATATTGGAACAATGGTAGTATCGGTAAATACTCATGATTAGAATGAAATTGACTTAATTGCATGAACATGCGGAAGTAGATATTATTTCCGTTCACCTAAGCAAAATATACTCTTGTGAAGTTGTCGCTCGATTTTGAAGATCATAGCGGGGAAGGGGACCTGGAGGTTCTGGGGGAGAGGATTGGTGATGGTCCTCTTTTGTAGGGGTAATATGAGTTTGTGAAGGGATAGTCTCTATGTCGAGGCCACGGGGACTTTTGATATGATCTTTGTGCAAGACGGTCTCTGTAAGATCGTGCAACCTGAGTGCTTTGGTTTTGTTATTTGACTTATGTCCAATGATGCGATAGGGTCCAGAGAATTTGGGAGACAGCTTCGAGGTGGGGGTGTGGTTAAGGGTGTAATCAATGTCACTAATTTCAAAGCTACAAGCTCTGGCTGATTTGTTATGCAAACGGACCATTTCGTCCTTAGTCAGATGAAGAGTATTATGAATTCTTTTGAAAAGATGATTGAAATTTGCTACTTTGACCTTGACATAATCATTGAAATTGTAAATGGAAGTTAATTCTGAAAGAAGGTCATATGGGAGCTTTTTGTCCGAGCCAAAGAGGACAAAAGGAGGAGATTCCGATATTGACCTGTTAATGGGACTATTTATGCAAGTTTGAATCATGGGGACATGTTCATCCCAAGGAAGGTGAAGATCAGAAGCAAGGTGTCGAAGAACTTTGAGAATCTTTCCATTATGGGGTTTAGCTTAGCCATTTGAACTAGGATGATAAGCAGTAGTGTTGCATTTCTTGATTTGAGAGTACTTATAAATGTGCGAAAGAATCTCATTGTTGAATTCAGTCCCGTTGTCAGAAATCAGAGTTTTAGGTGTAGTGAAGGGGTATATGAGTTTGTCAATAAGGGTCTTTGCTACGTGTTGTGCTGTCTTGTCTGGCACGGGAGAAAGAATACAGAATCGTAAAAAATGGTCAACACAGACAAGGAGGTATTGGTTTCCGCTCAGTGTAAGTTAAGATTGGAACATGACCGCTGATATGAACTTTGTGAGTGCCACAGGGGTGACAAGCATCAATGTGGGAGTGTATATCCTTCCTCATGGTTAACCAGAAGTCTTGTGTAACGCTTTCTCCTTGCCAGGGTGTGCAGCTATGGGTGAATAGTGTAGAAGTTTTAGAATTTCTGGAATGAAGTCCGTAGGGACTACGAGCTGAAACGCTGATCTGTTGGGTTCATGTTTATTCGTTAGTGTTGTTTTGTGATAGAGTATGTCATCAACTAACGAGTAATTGTCGAGATTGAAAGAGAAATTTTCTTTGTCAGTTGTGTCTGCAGATTTAAGAAAGTATATGACACGTTTCCAAAGAGGGTCTGATCTCTGCGCTGCGGCAACGTGCGCTTGTGTAAGAGTTACTGAAATTGGATTTTGAGTGATGGTCGTAATATGGCGACAAAGAGCGTCTGCTACTAGGTTCGTTTTTCCTTGAACAAAATAAAAAATGGGCATGAACTCTTGTATGATAAGGAACCAGCGGGCAAGTTTTCACGAAAGATTCTTTCCTCTGAAGAGGTGTAAGATTGGTTGATGGTCTGTTTATATGTGTATGTCGTAACCAAGGATGATCTCTTTGAAATGTTTGATTAAGTATATAGCTGCTAAAGCCTCTATGTCTTTGAGTAATTTTGTTCGTGTTTGCTGAATGTGCGGTTGTCATAGGCAATTGGTCTGATTTTTGTGCCGTTTTGCTGCATAAAGATTGCGGTAAGTCCGGTGTAGAACGCATCTATGTATATTGTGAAAGGAAGCTTGTGGTTTGGGAAGGCAAGGGCAGATGCCGTGGTTAAGGCGTTCTTAAGTCATATAAGGTTTTCTCTTAGATATCTAAATGAAGGGTGTGTCCTTCTTAAGTAATAAGGTTAATGGTGCTGCTATACTAGCGTAATCTTGAATGTAACGTCTGTAAAATCCTGATAGACCAAGGAATAAACGTATGTGTTCAACAGAAGTAAGGCGTGGAAAATCAATGAATCCCTTGACCTTGTCCTGCGAAGTTAAATTGCCCTGTGAATTAAGGGCTTGCCCTAAGGAGGAAATTCCAGTCGCTGATGGTTTAATAATGTCATGCACAATCATGGATAAGGTTATCTACAATCATGCGTTTACTGTGTGGTATTTTGTATGTGGGAATGTAACGTGTTTTAGAGTTCTCCCGAAGGGGTATATGATGCTGAATAAGATTAATGACTTCAAGGGGTTCATCTGGAGTGGCAATGGTATCTCTGAACTTGTTGCAAAGTGCAAGCAAGTCTACTTATGCATCAGGGAAGTCTATGGGTTCAAAATGTGATGTGGGCACGTCGGAAATTATGGCACAAACTTGAGAGGAGGGGAATTTGTCATCCATGTATTTGATGCTTGAAGAATATACTTCTATAATCACAAATGTTTGTATCAACTGTGAGATGGAGGTGTGCATTAGTGTCATTGGCAATTAGAATGCAAGTATGACCTTTCTTTGACGTAGAGGTGATGGCTGAAAGTAGGGAAATGCCATTGTCAGCGCAAGTTTCTGGCATACAGAATACATTGGTGCCTTGTGCTTGAAAAACATGTATGTGTATCTTTGTATACTCGCAAGGGAACAGCGTCTTTGGGCTGATAATCACTGCGTGAGTGTGTTTGAATGTAGATAACACTTCCAAGACTAGGGTGGATTTGTTACTGAATTCTTCTAAGAGGGGGAAGAAGGTGTTTTCAGTTGGTGAAAAACCAACGGTATTTACTGGGTGTTTCGTCCTCAGTTTTGCTGATTTGGACATGCAGGAAAAGTTAGTGCGTCTATTATATTTGGAACGTAAGTCCACAGCTGTCAGTAATTAGAGTCCTGGGAAGGGGTTTGCGTGGTGATGCAATTTGTGCTAGCAGCTGGTGCATCCTCATGTGATGAGGCGGAGTGAATTTGAATGGGGGGGGGCTAGAATCAACTGACGTGGAATAATTTTCTGCCTGCTCGGCCACGTTGATGTGGTAGACTCTTTGGGAAGTTGCTGATGGCAATGCAGGGAGGAATTAATGCCATTTTGAGCAGGGTAAATGATTATGTTATGTTGTTTCATCAATGTAAAACCTATGAGGATATCAGCAGGGAAGTAAACGTCAGCTACGTAGATGGTAACTGGAATGGATGGACACTCATCTTTGAAGTTAATGTCTAGGGATAATTTATCAATGATCGGGAATGATACACCATATATATTGCAAAGGTTGATGTGGGGGGGGGGTTCCAAAATGGTGACACGTTTAATTTCAGTGCGGAATTTGTGGGAACTGTGTACTGACATTATGTTCACTGGGGAACCCGTGTCGAGAAAGATTGTCTCTTTGGTGTTGCTAGACGTAGCATTGAAAGTTAAAGAAGAGGAAAACATAGCTGGGGATATCCAGGTATGTATCGGTAGAATTGATGAGCGAATATCCGGGTATGGAGTACCTGTCCTTGGTGTGCACTGAGTCTTGGTATTCTGTAGTCACAAAAAGATGTGTTACGTGAATGCCTTGCAGGAGATGTGTTACATGGATGCCTTGCAGGAGATTTGTTAGTGAATATCTAGCAGGAGAGTGATCTGGGGATTGTGGTCTGTGTTGCCTCCGTGCCAACAGCACACGGCAACGATCACTCGTGTGAAAACATGTACCGTGATGATCATAGTGTCGGTTTGGTTGTGAAGGGTTTCTGTGGTAGCACGTGTTTACGAGGCATCCTGTTTTGTGGCAGTATATACAAACCATTTGCATTCCTGATGGAGAGCGTTGGCGTGAGTGATATCGAGTGTGAGATGTATGTCTTGATCTCGTGTTATGTTATGGGGACCGTGTGACCTGGGCTATTGTGTGGGTGGGTGCGATGGGTACTGACTGGCTCTGTATCTGGGTGATAGCTTTGTCCGTGTCAGAGAATTTCCTGGATAATTCGCCTAGTGTGATACCAGGTGTGAGTGGAATTGTGCTTGCTTTCTGGAGTGTGTCTGAGTGTAATTGTGATAGTAGTTGAAAGGATGCCATGAGTGAGACTTCGTGCTCCATTGAAATTTTATTTTCTGAGACACAGTCTGATTTTTTGAGTCTTTCTCTGATTTCAGTCTTATATGTTGAAGCAATTTTGACAGCTTTCTCTTTGATATGGTATGGACCATGATTGTAGGTTTTAGCCAAAGAGTATGGGGGTAAAGTGATCCAAGTGGGTCTAATGCAACGAGGGACTTTTTAAAGTTTTCTGTGAATTCCTGGTATTTTGTGATTTCCTCAAATAAATCAGACTGAATGACGTCACCAGTTAGTGTGTTATTCTTATCTATTCTGGATGTTAGGATGGAGATTTTTGTCTTGTCGTCAGTGGTGTTTCTTCGTGTTATCTCAGATTCAACATCAGGGAGACAATTGTGTACAGGAATGTTCTTGCCGTGAAAGTGAAGTAATGTTGTCTCATCCTTGTCTACGATGATAAGGTTTTGTTTTGTCATGGTTTTTTGAGCATCAGGTAAATTTTCTGAAGAGTTGTTAGCAGAAGGAGGAGATATGTTAGATGTATTGGAAATGAGCGTAGACCGGCTTTGTGTACAGAGTCGGTATGTCGAGTCAGAGAGGGTTTTGAATACGTTCATGGACTAACTGATGATAAAAAGGGCAGTGACCGTCTGGGTCCTAGGTGATATTGAGAACGGAAAATATCTATTTACCCAAGATGATGTAGGGGTTGGCTCTAAAGTGATGATGCAGTGGGACGAATTGGTGGTAAGATGCACTGCTGAAACAGGGTGAGGAATTAGTACAGTGTATTGGCTGGTATTGTAAAAACATTAAAATGTGGATGAATAATTTCAGAAATAAGCGATAAATAGTAAAAAAGATGAAGGTCTTGCGAAGTTAGATGCTTGGCGAGGGGCGTTGGCTGTTGGTGCAGCGATGTGCGAATCTAGATGCGATGGTGGAGTAGGAGGTCGTCGTCCAATTCGGTGGTGGCGTGGAGGCGGCGGGCGTCGTGGATGCTGGCCAATACCTCGAAGGGGGATTTCCTCGTAGTGCTGAACGATGCAGTGAAGAGGGTCTGTGCCTCGTGGTGATGCTGGACGATGCAGCTAAGATGGGTTGTCTCGTATTGATGCTGGACGATTCCGCGAAGAGAGATTGTGTCTCGTAGTGATGCTGGACTTCAGCGAAGATCGTAGAGTTGGGAAGTGGCTTTGTTCGACCGGAGTTTCGATCTCTGATGTATTTTCTCAGGACGTGGAATCCGCTAATCCGTAGCCGTTGTCATAGAGTTCTTACTTCGGAGGAATTAGTGTTGAAGTGGATTTGTATCCCCTTGCTGCCACCAGAATGTAGATTTGTAGTTAGTTAGTTATCTACATTGGATTGCTGGTGGTTTGGTGAGATAAACTCAACGAGGTGTCTTTGTTTTAATGTTCCAATGTTCTCTGGTTTACAAGTGCATACAACCTCCGAGGAAGTCTCGGGGGGTTGCCTGATTATAAATTTATACAGGTACAAGTAGGCTGTTGCCATATTTACAGTTTGTGCATTATTTATTTACAGGTGGTGCCATACGCTGATCGGAAGATTTGTCGAGTCGGTTGGCGAGGATGACAGGAGACATATCTATTGTTGTCGCAGGTATTGGGATTTTACCCAAAACGCTGGCGCCTCTGGTCACTATTTAGGTCCGGAGACAATGGGAATGTCACTTAGGAGGAAAATCCGAGCACAATGGAAAATACCTTGAGCGGCGGCTTGAGATGTAGAATTCACGCTCACACAATATGCGTGCGTGCGCGCGTGTGCACGCTGGACATCTAAAGGGTTACATTTTGCTTTCAATCATCTTGCAACATATATATATATATATATATATATATATATATATATATATATATATATGTATGTGTGTGTGTGTGTGCGTGTGCGTGCGTGCGTGTGTGTGTGTGTGTGTGTGTATGTGTGTGTGTGTATACAACACTGAATGGGTCCCAGTGAACAGATGTACATTTTTATCAACCCCAGTACACTTTTATTCTAAGCCATCAACATTGACAGACTCGCGGACGCCAACATGCAGAAATTGAAACGTGGTACGGCAAAGGACTCGAACCCGGGCTAGCACGTGACAAGTGTTAGTGACTTAAATGGTTAAGTCACTAACACTTGTCACGTGCTAGCCCGGGTTCGAGCCCTTTGCCGTACCCTGTTTCAATTTCTGCATGTTGGCGTCTGCGAGTCTCTCGATGTTGATGGCTTAGAATTAAAGCGTATTGTGGTAGATTATATATATATATATATATATATATATATATATATGTATGTATGTATATAATATATATACGTATATATATATATGTAGGATTACAAAGGATTACAAAGGCGGAGCATGCCGACAGGAGACCTTTTGGTCCATATCTAGGTCGGATGCGAAAAAAAAAAAATAATAATAATAAAATAATAAATAAAAACTATAATAATGTAAATAACAAATAAAATACATAAATAAATGCATAGGTATAGTTAAATAATAAACAAACAGGTAAATAGTAAATAATAATAAATTGACATATAACTAATAATAAATGAAAATCAGACAGACAAATGATAACAAAACAAAAACAAATAATATAAAATGAATTATAATCATTACAGCATCTTTCTTAGGTGTTTATCTAAATTATTCTTAAAGCTTCGAACTGAACTACATTGCACTACCTTTGCAGGAAGTTTATTCCATTCATTAACTACACGGTTGGCAAAGTTGTTTCTATCTACTTCCAAATTGAATCTATTTCCGGACAGTTTGAGACCATTGTTTCTTGTCTGATTCTCATTCAATGTGAAAATTTTGTCACTTTTGTTGTCAATTCCCTTTAAAATCTTAAAGACCTGTATCAAGTCACCTCCGAGTCTACGCATTTTTAGGGAAAACAGATTCATGTGTTTTAGTCGATTTTCGTATGATTTATTTTTGATATTTGGAATCAGTTTTGTGGCTCGCCGTTATACTTTTTCCAGTCTGTCAATGTCTTTAATGTGATTCGGTGACCATACGGAAACAGCATATTCCAAATGTGGACGAACTAACGATTTATATAGCTTGTTAATGAGTGATGGACTTTTGAAATCAAAAGATCGCGCAATCAGTCCTAGAATCATATTTGCTTTCTCAGAGGCTGAAATACACTGCTTGGATGATTTGAGGTCGTTACTGATAATTACGCCGAGATCTTTTTCACTATCCACTTTTGTTAACGAATTTCCAAATAACTTGTAATCGTACTTATTGTTATTTTTACCTATGTGTATTACCTTGCATTTACTTGTGTTAAATTTCATTAGCCACTTTTCAGACCATTGCTGTAATTGATCTAAATCTTCTTGAATATCTAATTGGTTTGAGTGATCATTTGCCACTCCGCACAGTTTTGTGTCATCAGCAAATTTGGAAACAGTAGATTTTAGTCCATGGTCTATATCATTTATATATACTATGAATAGAAGTGGCCCAAGAACGGAACCCTGAGGAACTCCACTTGTAACATTTTTCCATCTAGAAGTTTTTCCATTTAAAACAACTCTCTGTTTTCGACCATTCAACCAATTACTAGTCCAACTTAATAGGCTACCACTTATTCCGTGTAAAGCTAATTTAGTAAGTAGCCTTTCGTGTGGGACGGTATCAAAAGCTTTTGCAAAGTCTAGATATACTAAATCTATATTGTTTCTTTTGTCATACTTCGAGATAACTGTGTTGTAGAATTCGAGTAAGTTAGTCACGCAAGAACGTTTCCGTCTGAAACCATGCTGGCTATCATTTATCAAGCGGTTACTTTCTAAATGATGTTCGATAGCATCTCTGATGATAGTTTCCATTATCTTTCCTACGATTGAAGTCAAACTTATAGGCCTATAGTTATTTGGTTTCTTTTTGTCACCTTTTTTGAATATGGGAGTAACGTTAGCTAGCTTCCATTCTCTTGGGACATCTCCGGATATGATGGATTTCTTGAAAATAGTTTCTAATGGAACAACAATCTCATTTTTCATTTCCTTTAAGATTCTTGGATGCCAACCGTCAGGCCCTGGTGTTTTATTTACTTTGAGTTTGTCTATACACCTTTTAATTTTTTCTTTTGTTATATTTACCGTAGTGAGTAAGTTTACCCTAGACTTTTCACAGGTTTCAGTTTGGAATTCACTTTGAGGTGTTTCGTTTACGAATACCGAGCTAAAATAATTGTTTAAGATATTACACAGTCCTTCATTTGAATATTCAAGTTGACCGTCAGCAGATAATAGTGGACCAATGTGATTCCTAACAACCTTTTTATCTTTAATGTAACTATAGAATTCTTTGGGATTCTCTTTGGATTTCTCAGCGATGTTCATTTCGTATTGTCGTTTTCTTTTTCTTATTGTCTTTTTTAAATCTCTCTGTATTGATACATAGCTTTCATAGTCATTAGATGCACCCGAGCACTTATATTTCTTATAAGCCTGTCTCTTTCTAGCAATACTTTTTTCAGTTTCTTTGTAGAGCCACTTTGTGCGAGCCTGAATTGGGTGACGTCTGTCCTTAAATGGAATGTAAGTTTGAATCATCTTAGTGAGCGTATTTTGAAATATTTCCCCCATCTGATCTACAGGTCTTTCGTTTAATTTTGCCTCCCAATCTGTAAGCTGAAGCTCCTGAAGTATTCCTATGAACTGAGCTTTACTGAAATCGGGTATTTTAGAAAGACAAGTATCTATTCTAAAATTGTTTAGGAGTTTGAACCTAACTAAGTTGTGATCGCTATTTGCAACAGATTCACCGACTTCTACATCAGTTACCATGCTTCCTCGGCTAGTGATCAATAGATCGAGTAAGTTCCCATATCTTGTGGGCTCTTTTACATGCTGAAATAAGTAATTGTCACCAAGAAAATCAATCAAGCGACTACCTATATGGCCATGTTCAAGGGTCATCCAATCAATGTCAGTAAAATTGAAATCACCCATTATCAATAAATCCCGGTTGCAGAAACTAGACAGTTCTTGAAATAACAGTTTGTCGTCTGCTAATGATAATGTCTTTGGCCTATATATTACACCTATATTAATTTTTTGTCCATTTGTTTGGGTTAACTCAACCCACAAACTATCATATGCATCCTGTTTTACTTTCTCTAAAACACAAGCATGAACATTGTTTTTAACGTACAACAGAACACCCCCACCTTTCTTG
>NC_134778.1:27643485-27673485 GCF_046742065.1 Oratosquilla oratoria | reverse complement strand
ATACATACATACATACATACATACATACATACATACATACATACATACATACATACATACATACATTCGTACATGCATACGTACATACATACATACATACATACATACATACATACATACATACATACATAAATACATTCATACATATATACATACATACATATATACATACATACATACATACATACATACATACATACATACATACATACATACATACATTCATACATAAATACATACATAAATACATACATACATACATACATACATACATACATACATACATACATACATACATACATACATACACACACACATGCATACATCTCGACGGCGCAGTGGTGACATTCGCAACTACTAATCCAACGGTCCAAGTTCGATTCCCGCCCAGGGCTGACATTATTTCAGCATAGCTGCACTGCGATCCGGCACTCCAACTCTCGTGGACAAGGAGTTGTGTGTGTGTATGTGTGTGTTTACCTAGTTGTATTTTACGGGAAGAGGAGCTATGCTCGTGGTGTCCCGTCTTCATATCATCTCGTTTTATCTTGACTGTTTTTAAATTCATGTATCGTTTTTGCACACACCACATTCTCATCTAACTTTTTCCAAACGTCTATTACCCTGAGGGGAAAGCTGTTCTTTTTTAGGTCTCTTCTTGTGTGTATGTGTATGTGTGTGTATTCACCTCGGATCTGCTGCAGTCTCTGTCGAGACAGCCAGACACCACCCTACGGCAGTGAGCTCAGAGCTCATTATTTGCCGATCTCTCTCTCTCTCTCTCTCTCTCTCTCTCTCTCTCTCTGTGTGTGTGTGTGTTTGTGTGTGTGTGTGTGTGTGCGTGCGCGCGCGCGTAAGGTCACAGCATTACCCATAGATCGGTCAAATACAAGCTCTGAGCTCTCATCTGGGAGGGTAATAGCGGTCGATCACGAGTCTAACACGTGATCCAAGACCAGTGTGAATTATATACAAATATACATACATGCATACATACATGCAGTACTTACACACATAGATACATACACACATACTATACATACATATATGCATGCACACATACATGATATATACATACATGTATGGATGCATACACACATACATACATGAATGTATATTTGTTGTTTGTGATCTACATTGAGTTTGGAGGCGTTGAGACAAAAAAGGTGATGGTTTGTTGGCTTTAATTTCCTCGTCTAGACTGCGCTACATTCTCAGAACAACCCCGAGGAGGACTCTGGCAGTTGCCAATGGTTATATTTACATGCACATGGAGGCTGTTGCCATAACAGCTGTAACATTTTATTTTCTACTATTTACATATTACACTTATTGCTACAATTGTAGATTTGTTTATGATCTACATTGTAGGCATTGAGACAAACGAGGTGATGATGGTTTGTTGGCTTTAATTTCCTCTTCTAGACTGTGCTACATTCTCGGAACAAACCCGAGGAGGACTCGGCAGTTGCTAAAGGTTCTGTTTACAGGCACAACAGTTAGCCAAAACAATTTAATCTCTACTATTGCTACAATGTACAATCTTATTGCTACAATGTACAATGCATGGAGTGAGTATGGACACTCAGTATTTATGCATTGGTAGATTATTTACAGAAGGGAACACACAAAAGAAATGTATTTTTGGCGTAAACTGAATTTGCAGTTTGGCAATGTTAGACACAGGTGTCCCGGCCGCTCGGCCCAGATGTCCGCTGTGATGTCAGATGCGCTTGGCTCCTATGACCACTGTCAGGTCCAACACAATGGGGGGTCCCTTGGGAGTTCTCTGAAGACGTCAGACGTTCCACCCTGAACCAAATGCGTGCGTGCGCGCGTGTGCACGCTAGACATATAAAGGATTGAATATTCCCTTCAATCATCTTGCAACAGATGCTCGGCTCAGCTCCCACTCACTGACCATAGTGAGGTTGTTCAGGCCCTTGCAGAATTTTGGCATGAAGATAAATACACCTAGTGTTGGCACAATGGTGGTATCAGAAAATACTCATAATTAAAATGAAATTGACTTAATTGTATGAGCATGCGGAAGTAGATATTATTTCCGTTCACCAAGGCAAAATGTATTCTTATGAAGCTGTCGTTCGACTACGAAGATTGTAACGGGGGAGGGGGACTGGAGGATGCGGTGGAAAGGATCGATGATGGTTCTCTATTACAGGGGTAGTATGAGTTTGTGAAAGGACAGTCTCTATGTCGAGGCCACGGGTGATTTTTTATAAGATCGTTGTGCAATACGGTCTCTGTAACTTCGTGCAACCTGAGTGCTTTGACTTTGTTCTTTGACTGATGTCAAATAATACGATAGGGTCCAGAGAATTTGGGGGACAGATTCGAGGTGGGGATGTGGTTAAGGGTGTAAACAATGTCTCTAATTTCAAAGCTACAAGCTCTAGCTGATTTGTTATGCCAACGAACCATTTCATCCTTAGTCAGATGAAAAGTATTATGAATTCTTTTGAAAAGATGATTGAAATTTGCTATTTTGACCTTGACATAATCATTGAAGTTGTAAATGGGAGTTAATTCCAAAGAGGACAAAAGGAGGAGATTCCGATATTGACCTGTTAATGGAACTATTTATGCAAGTTTGAATCATGGGGACATGTTCATCCCAAGAAAGGTGAAGATCAGAAGCAAGGTTTCGAAGAACTTTGAGAATCTTTCCATTCTGGGGTTCAGCTAAGCCATTTGAACTAGGGTCATAAGCAGTAGTGTTGCATTTCTTGATTTGAGAGTACTTATAAATGTGCGAAAGAATCTCATTGTTGAATTCAGTCCCGTTGTCAGAAATCAGAGTTTTAGGTGTAGTGAAGGGTTATATGAGTTTGTGCTACGTGTTGTGCTGTCTTGTCTGGCACGGGAGAAAGAATACAGAATCGTGAAAAATGGTCAACACAGACAAGGAGGTATTGGTTTCCGCTATGTGTAAGTGGTAACTTAAGAAGATCAACAGCGATTGTGTCGAATTGTTTAGAAGAGGTAGGGTAAGTTGAGATTGGAACGTGACCGCTGATATGAACTTTGTGAGCCCCACAAGGGTGAGAAGCATCAATGTGGGAGTGTATATCCTTCCTCATGGTTAACCAGAAGTAGCACAATCTGTCTTGTGTAACGTTTTCTCCTTGCCAGGGTGTGCAGCAATTGGTGAATAGTGTAGACGTTTTAGAACTTCTGGAATGAAGTCCGTAGGGACTACGAGCTGAAACGCTGATCTGTTGGGTTCATGTTTATTCGTTATTGTTGTTTTGTGATAGAGTATGTCATCAACTAACGTGTAATTGTCGAGATTGAGAGAGAAATTTTCTTTGTCAGTTGTGTCTGCAGATTTAAGGAAGTATATGACACGTTTCCAAAGAGGGTCTGATCTCTGCGCTGCGGCAACGTGCGCTTGTGTAAGAGTTACTGGAATTGGATTTTGAGTGATGGTCGTAATATGGCGACAAAGAATGTCTGCTACTAGATTTGTTTTTCCTTGAACAAAATGAAAAGTGGGCATGAACTCTTGTATGATAAGGAACCAGCGGGCAAGTTTTCACGAAAGATTCTTTCCTCTGAAGAGGTGTAAGATTGGTTGATGGTCTGTTTATATGTGTATGTCGTAATCAAGGATGATCTCTTTGAAATATTTGATTAAGTATATAATTGCTGAGTAATTTTGTTCGTGTTTGTTGAATGTGCGGTTGTCATAGGCAATTGGCCTGATTTTTGTGCCACGTTGTAGCATGAGGATTGCGGCAAGTCCGATGTAGAATGCATCTATGTATATTGTGAAAGGAAGCCTGTGGTTTAGGAAGGCAAGGGCAGATGCCGTGGTTAAGGCGTTCTTTAAGTCATTAAAGGATTTCTCTTAGGTATCTAAATGAAGGGTGTGTCCTTCTTAAGTAGTAAAGTTAATGGTGCTGCTATACTAGCGTAATCTTGAATGTAACGTCTGTAAAATCCTGATAGAGCAAGGAATAAACGTATATGTTCAACAGAGGAAAATCAATGAATGCCTTGGCCTTGTCCTGCGAGGTTAAAATTCCTTGTGAGTTAAGGACATGCCCTAAGAAGTGTATTTCTTTCTAAAGGAAGGAGCATTTTTTAAGCTTCAATTTGAGACCTGCTTTTGCTAGTCGCGAGAAGACAGTATGAAGAGTGTGTAAATGTTAGCTAACGGATTTGAGAGTGATGATCACGTCAAGTACTGTGTGCATAAGGCTTGTGAACACTGAAGGAGCTGAAACGAGACCCATGGCTAGTCGTTTGAAGTGATAATGACCTGTTGGCGTGCTAAAGGCAGCCAAAGGCCTAGATTCTAGAACACGGGGAATCCCGACATAAGGTCCAAGGTCGTGAACACTACATTGTTTTCACCAATGAAGTGCAAGAAATCCTGTAATATAGGGATGGGATGTCTATCTGGTATTGTAAGCTTATTTAACTCTCTGAAGTCTACTACAGGGCAGAAGCCACCATCGTACTAAGCGATAACAGAGGGAAATTACATTCACTGA
Source organism: Oratosquilla oratoria (assembly GCF_046742065.1). Classification (NCBI taxonomy): domain Eukaryota; kingdom Metazoa; phylum Arthropoda; class Malacostraca; order Stomatopoda; family Squillidae; genus Oratosquilla; species Oratosquilla oratoria. The sequence goes on along the minus strand of NC_134778.1, from coordinate 27,668,965 downwards.
TTGATGATTCAGTGATGTCTTGCGCAATCATGTCTTGGATAAGGTTATCTACAATCATGCGTTTACTGTGTGGTATTCTATGTGGGAATGTAACGTGGTTTAGAGTTCTCGCAAAGGGGTATATGATGTTGAATGAGATTAGTAACTCCAAGAAGTTCACCTGGAGTGGCAGTAGTATATCTGAACATGTTGCAAAGTGCAAGCAAGTCTGCTTGTGCACCAGGGAAGTCTATGGGTTTGAAATGTGATGCATCAATGACAAATGTTTGTACCAACTGTGAGATGGAGGAATGCGTTAGTGTCATTGGCAATTAAAGTGCAAGTATGACCTTTCTTTGACGTAGAGCTGATGGTTGAAAGCAGGGAAATGCAATTGACACGACAAGTTTCTGGCATACAAAGTACATTGGTGTCTCGTGTTTGAAAAACATGTATCTGTACCTTTGTATACTCACGAGGGAACATAGTCTTTGGGCTGATAATCACTGCGTGAGTGTGTTTGAATGTAGATAACACTTACGAGACTGGGGTTGAGTGGGTGTTGAATTCTTCTAAGAGGGGCAAGAAAGTGTCCTCAGTCGGTGAAAAACCAACGGTATTTAATGGACGTTTCGTCCTGAGTTTTGCTGATTTGGACGTGTAGGAGGAGGTAGTGAGTCTGTTATATATGTAATGCATGTCAGCAGCTGCCAGTAAAGTAGAAAAGTTGAACACTGGGAACTCTTTTGTATGAAGGCGGTGGAGCAATTTGTGCAAGTAGCTGGTGCATCCTCGTGTGATGAAGCAGAATGAATTTGAATGGAGGAAGAATAAACTGACGCGGAGTCATGTTCTGCCTGTGCCTGCTCGGTCACGTGAATGTGATTTACTTTGTGAGAAGTTGCTGATGGCATTGCAGGGAGGAAATGATTTGCATAAATAATAAAATTTTGAGTAGGGTTAATGACTATATTATGTTGCTTCATCAATGTCAAGCCTATGAGGATATCAACAGGAAAGTAAACGTCAGCTACGTAGGTGGTAACTGGAATGGCTGGGCACTCATCTTTGAAGTTAATGTCTAGGGATAACTGGCCAATTATCGGGAATGGTACACTATCTACTTTGCAAAGTTTGACGTCAAGGTTTTCCAAGATGGAGACAAATTTAGTTGCAGAGCGGATTTTGTGGAAACTCTGTGTTGACATTATGTTAACTGGGGAGCCCGTGTCTAGAAAGATTGTCACTTTGGTGTTGCTAGACGTAGCGTTGAAAGTTAAAAAATGGAAAGACATGTCTGGGATGTCCAGGGTATGTACCGGTAGAGTTGATGAGTGAATTTCCGGGTATGGAGTAACTGTCCTTGGTGTGCAGTGCACTGAGTCTTGGTATTCTGTAGTCAGAAAAAACGTGTTACGTGAATGCCTTGCAGATGTGTTACATGAATGCCTTGCAGGAGAGTGATCTAGGGATTCTGGTCTGTGTGGCCTCCGTGCTAACAGCACACGGCAACGATCACTCGTGTGAAAACATGTACCGTTGTAATGGTGACATTTCTTGTGTTTTTATGTTCATATTTCCAGTTTTGTTTATTTATTGATATATGTATATCTATTATTGTATATTTTTGTGAGCATTTTTGTAATCGCAATGCGATTCGTGCATGTTTTTCCCGCTAACGCAAGGTTGGCGTGCCGTCAGTCTTGTTCTGGCCGCCTAAGTCTACGCACATCTTTCAGTGCTTTGATAAACTTACTTTAAAATTTTCATTCCGAGTGTCATTAACCAGCCGCCCTGTACACCGTGACGATCGTAGTGTCGTTTTGGTTGTGAAGGGTTTCTGTGGTAACACGTGTTTACGAGGCGTCTTGGTTTGTGGCAGTATATACAAACCATTTGTATTCTTGATGGAGAGCGTTGGCATTATGTGGTGGGGACCGTGTGACCTGGGCTATTGTATGGGTGGGTGCGATGGGTACTGACTGGCTCTGTATCTGGGTGATAGCTTTGTCTGTGCAAGAAAATTTCCTGGAAAATTCGCCTAGCGTGATACCAGGTGTGAATGGAATAGTACTAGCTTTCTGGAGTGTATATGAGTGTAATTGTGATAGTAGTTGAAAGGATGCCATGAGTGAGACCACGTGTTCCAATGAAATTTTGTCTTCCGAGACCCAATCTGATTTTCAGAGTCCTTCTCTGAGTTCACTCTTAAATATTGAAACAATTTTGACAGCTTTCTCTTTGATGTGGTGTGGACCATGATTATAAAATCTAGCCAAGGAGTACAGAGGGAAAGTGATCCAAGTGGCTTAAGTGAAGCAAAGAATTTTTTAAAGTGCTCTACGAAGTCATGATAGGATGTGATTTCCTAAAATAAATCAGACTGAATGACGTCACCAGCTAATGTATTATTCTTATCTATTCTGGATGTTAGGATTGAAAATTTCCTTTTATCGTGTTTGATGTTTCTTCGTGTTATTTCTGATTCAACCTCAGGGAGGAAAGTGTGTACACGAATATTCTTGCCGTTAAAGAGCGGTAATGTAGTCTCATCCTTGTCTACGGTAATGAAATTTTGTGTTGTCATGGTGTTTTGAGTAGCAGGTGAATTTTTCGAAGAGTTGTTAGTAGGAGGGGATATGTTCGGTGTATTGGAAGTAAACGTAGAGGGGCTTCGTGTACAGGGTCGGTATGTGGAGTCAGTGGGACTGGTTTTGCAGTTTGGCAATGTGCGGCCAGGTGTCCTGCCGCTCGGCCCAGATGTCCGCTGTGAGGTCAGATGCGCTTTGGCCCCTATGACCACTGTCAGGTCCAACACAATGGGGGTCCTTTGGGAGTTCTCTGAAGATGTCAGACGTTCCATTCTGCACTAAATGCGTGCATGTGCGATAACCTAACCTAATTTTTATTCCACTGTTGATAATCGGCGCACTGGGGTGACAATTCTTCAGGTAGGATCTCATGGGGTGACGATTCTTCATGAGAGCATTCTGGAGTGACAATTCTTCATGTGATCCCATACATCTAAAGGCTCTTTCCCCTTTATAAATGGGGTGGCCTTGTTAAGGCAGCCAGTCAGCCATCCTCCACCCATCCAATACCCTTTTGCTTTCCCTTCTATCATATCTCCCGTTACTCTGCTCGGATCAAAGGCAATGTAGTGAGACATAGCGCCTCCACACTAGGGCACGGCAGCCAAAGCTGGTTTACCCCTACAATTTAATTTACATGGCGACCCTTCCCCTCATCCAATAGATATTTTACAAAACAGACAAGAAGAAATTCCTTTGGGTTACATCAATTCATCATCCATTCACAATCACTGTCCACTCACACCTATCTCTTGCCCCATTTCTCTTCCCTGATTGACAGACATGGCCCTTCTATCCAAGACCCCGTTCACCCCATCTACCCATCCATCCTATTTTCTATCTTCCTAAGTTCACTACACCCACTTCTGCTTTCCACACTCCTGCTGGTCTTTCTTCACTCCTTTCCATGTGTTCAAACCATCTCAGTAATCTTTGATCACTCATATCTACCAGCTCTCTTTCCATCCCAGTCTCCACCTTACCTCATTTCTCACTCCATCCATCCTCGTAGCCCCCACCTCGTTAAACACTCCAACTGAAACACATTTAGGTTCCGTTCTGTTTCCCTAAAAAAGAGAGAGAAAAAAAAAAAAAACACGCTCCGGCCTATCACCATCACCACCACCAGTTTCCACCACTAGTTCTTGGCTGGGTAAATAGCCCAATCAGCTTTCGTGACAATCACGAATTGGTCTTCAGTGTCCCTCTGGTGGAGCCTCGCCACTTTTCAATAATCAACCACTCTTAATACTCAGCCGTACAGTGGACGCCTCGGGGTGTCAATTCACTTTTCGTCCCCAGAGAACCTTTGTTAGAAGAAAAAGAAGAAGAAGAAGAAGAAGAAGAAGAAGAAGAAAGTCGTATCAATAATTGTTAAATAATCTAATGTCATAGCTATTACATATCGGTTACTGGAAAGAAGTTCGACATTATTTGCCTTGAATGGAGGAGAAATAAGAAAAGATGAAGTGAAGGCAGCTGTTAAGATAATGAGAGCAGGTAAGGCACCTGGGTTGGATGGATGTCATCCAGAATGTCTGAAGAAAGGAGGTACATTGATGGTGGACTGGCTGGTGAGGTTATTTGATGTTTGTTTAAGAGAGGGTAGAGTGCCGGGAGACTGGAGGAGTGCCTGTATAGTTCCGCTTTACAAGTGAAAAGGGACAAGTGTGAGTGTAGTAGTTTTAGAGGGATCAGCTTGTTAAGTGTAGTTGGGAAGGCTTATGGGAGGGACTTGATTGAGAGGATTAGGAGAGAAACAGAGGGAGTAATTGGTGAGGAACAGTGTGGTTTTAGGACAGGTAGGGGTTACGTATATCATATTTTTGTGGTAAGACAGATATGTGAGAAAGCTATAGGAAAAGGTAAGGATGTTTTTTATGAATGTGAAAAAGGTTTATGACGGGGTAAATAGGAAGGCACTGTGGAAGGTATTGGAGATATATGGGATAGGAGGAAAGCTGTTAAGAGCAGTCAAGATTTTTATGAGAGTAGTAGTGCTTGTGTTAGGATTAGAAATGGAGAGAGTGAGGGGTTTGAGGTAAAGGTGGGACTTCGTCAGGGATATGTTATGTCACCCTAGCTGTTCAATTTATTAATGGATGGGGTCAGGGATTGGAGATGATTAAAGAAAATGGAGAAAAGTGGGAGATAAGCCAGTTGTTGTTTGCTGACAATACAGCGCTTGTAGCAGGATCAGAGGAGAGGAGGGATTGAGGAAGTTAGTGACAGAGTTTGGGAATGTGTGTGAAAGAAGGAAGCTGAAGATAAATGCGGGTAAAAGTAAGGTGATGAGATGTACAAGGTGGGGAAGTGGCAGCACACTGGAAGTGAGTATTAAGGGAGAGAGACTGGAGGAAGTGGATAGTTTTAGATACTTGGGTGCGAATGTGGCAGGAAAGGGAGGAGTGGAGTTGGAGGTAGAATGTAGATTGAGAGAAATAAGTAAATGCCTTGGTGGATTAAAAATTGTAATGAGGAATAGACATTTGGAAATGGATGCAAAGAGGAGATTGTATGAAGGAGTGATTGTACCGACAGCACTGTACGGGCAGAAACATGGAACATAAGCGAGGAAGAGAAAAGGAGTTTTAATGTGTTTGAATTGAGGTGTCTGAGAAGTATGATAGGGGTTACTAGGCTAGATAGAGTGAGGAATGAGGAGGTGAGAAGGAGAACAGGGGTGGAAAGGGAGTTGGGAGATAGGGTTGATGAAAGAGTATTAAGATGGTTTGGACACATGGAAAGAATGAGTGAAGAAAGATTAGTAAAAGAGGTGTGGAAGGCAGAGGTGGAAGGAGTGAATATGAGGGGTCGACCTAGGATGAAATGGATGGATGGGGTAAAAGGGCTATTGGGAAAGAAGGGAATATCTGTTGAGGAAGGGCGAGAGAAGACAGAATATAGGGGTGAATGGAGAATGGTTGTGTATAGATGCTGCTGTGATGCATGAGCGGGAGTGGGTGGGGGTATGGGGGGTGAGGGAGTATGTATGAAAAATAAAATAGACGCCGCCCGAAGGGATTTCTCCTCGTCTTCTCCATTTCTGCGTGAGGGGACGGGGAAGGGGGAGGGGCGCCGATTTAATGAAGCGGCCTTGCTGTGGATGCGCTGTGTCCTGCGACACTGCTTCTGATCCAGGGCATTGGTCAAGATGTAAGGATGACTTGTCATCCAGGAGGTGCCAAGATAAGAGGGAGGGAAGAGGGTAGAGGGAGGTGGAGTATGTAGGGGATGGAATGGGTGGGAGTGGTTTCTATGCCTTTATTTTTTGGCTACCTCCCTTGTAAGGGGGCGCACGAGGACTGGGTTATGGACAGAAGGAGTGGGGGAGAGAAGAAAGGAATCTAAGAACTTGAGTCAAGGTGAAGTAGGATGGGAATGAAAAAAAAATGGTGGAGAGGAATGAACAAAAGACTGAAGGGAGCAACGGAAGAAAAGAAGTATGGAAGGAGGGAAGGAAGAAAGGGAGATGGAGGGAGGAAGGAAGGAAAGATGGAGGGAGGAAGGAAAGAAAGATGGAGGAAGGAAAGAAGGAAAGATGGAGGTGGGAAGGAAAGAAGGGATGGGGAGGGAGGAAGATCAGAAGGAAGGACGGAAGGAAAGACGGAAAAGAAGGAAAGAAAGAGGGATGAAGGAAGGATTGTAGAAAAAAAGGAATGAATAAATGAAGGAAGGAAAGGAAGGAAGGAGAGAAGGAAGGAAAGAGAGAGGAAGGAAGGAATGTAGGAAACAAAGAATAAATGAAGGAAGGAATGAGAGAAGGAAGGAGGAAGGAAAGAAGGAAGGAGAGAATGAATGAAGGAAGGAAAGATGGAGAGAAGGAAGGTCGGAGGGAAGGAAGGAAAGGAAGAGAAAAGGACGAAGGGAAGTAAGGAAGGATGAAAAGAATGATGGAGAGAAAGGAGAAAGGAGGTAAGGGAAGGAGGAAAGAAAGGAAGATAAGAAGGAAGAAAAGAAAAAGAAAAAGGGCGGAAGTAAGAAAGGAAAATAAAATAGAACAGGGAAGTAGCTTTACTGATGCACACAACATCGTGGCAACCATGTACGCTGGTGTCATTTCGTTGTTAGGCTCATCGTTTTCTCTTCTTTCGTTATGATGGTGATTACACCACTACCGTCAACCATTACCAAGACCACTACTGATATTACCACTACCAGCACCACGTGGTTGCTTGCACTCTAGTTATGCATCCATACAGAAGGACAAAAATTAACCTTAGAGACAGCAGACGAGGTGATGAGTAACGACGATGCGACCACAACCGAACTTGAAGAACCGACTGATGTTACAGCACGAGCAAGTACTTCGTTATTTGGAAATCATCCTTCATCTTATTCCGTCATCATACCAGATATTTTGTCAAACTCTAATTTAGCAAATGGCTCGTAAACAATGAGCTTCCTGCTGAGTGATATACAGTAGAGTAAAGGATGCAGCGTGACAAAATAATTACGGGAAATTATAAATGCGAGACAGATGACTGCGAGTTTGTTCAGATCTCGATATCTCGTGTATCCTCGTGGATTTTTGTAATTGAGGATCAAGTTTTCGAATCGTGAAGGCTATTTAATATTTCATCTAAATCTAAAAGGTTAAAATGAATCTTCGGGTGACATCTAGAACTTTGTAATGTCGTCATGTACAACTGGGAAAATAAAGTTTGTTGACCTCTTTAGGAAAAGAAGAGGAAATCTGTAGAAGCAATTATTCATGAACGAAAAACGGGATTTTTTTTTTAAATGATACAAATGAATCCACATTTTGGTATAAATTAGTTCCACCAAAGCATCGATGAACTTACCTCCGCCAACTTTACTTTCCGTTAATACAGTTTCTCATGAAACGGGTAATTATGGCAGGCTATACTCGTTGCATCGAGAAATGGCCGTTAGGGCGGAGCACTGGGAGTCCCCCTGTGGTGCCACATATTACAAAGGATTACAAAGGCGGAGCATGCCGACAGGAGACCTTTTGATCCATATCTAGGTCGGATGGGAGAAAAAAAATCATATTAATATTAAAATGATAAATAAAAACTATAATAATGTAAATAACAAATAAATTACATGAATAAATGCATAGGTATAGTTAAATAATAAACAAACAGGTAAATAGTAAATAATAATAAATTGACATATAACTAATAATAAATGAAAATCAGACAGACAAATGATAACAAAACAAAAACAAATAATATAAAATGAATTATAATCATTACAGCATCTTACTTAGGTATCTATCTAAATGATTCTTAAAGCTTCGAACTGAACTACATTGCACTACCTGTGCAGGAAGTTTATTCCATTCATTAACTACACGGTTGGCAAAGTTGTTTCTACCCACTTCCAAATTGAATCTATTTCCGGACAGTTTGAGACCATTGTTTCTTGTCTGATTCTCATTCAATGTGAAAATTTTGTCACTTTTGATGTTGTCAATTCCCTTTAAAATCTTAAAGACCTGTATCAAGTCACCTCCGAGTCTACGCTTTTTTAGGGAAAACAGATTCATGTGTTTTAGTCGATTTTCGTATGATTTATTTTTGATATTTGGAATCAGTTTTGTGGCTCGCCGTTGTACTTTTTCCAGTCTGTCAATGTCTTTAATGAGATTGGGTGACCATACGGAAACAGCATATTCTAAATGTGGACGAACTAACGATTTATATAGCTTGTTAATGAGTGATGGACTTTTGAAATCAAAAGATCGCGCAATCAGTCCCAGAATCTTATTTGCTTTCTCAGAGGCTGAAATACACTGCTTGGATGATTTGAGGTCTTTACTGATAATTACGCCGAGATCTTTTTCACTATCCACTTTTGTTAACGAATTTCCAAATAACTTGTAATCGTACTTACTGTTATTTTTACCTATGTGCATTACCTTGCATTTACTTGTGTTAAATTTCATTAGCCACTTTTCAGACCATTGCTGTAATTGATCTAAATCTTCTTGAATATCTAATTGGTTTGAGTGATCATTTGCCACTCCGCACAGTTTTGTATCATCAGCAAATTTGGAAACAGTAGATTTTAGTCCATGGTCTATATCATTTATATATACTATGAATAGAAGTGGCCCAAGAACGGAACCCTGAGGAACTCCACTTGTAACATTTTTCCATCTAGAAGTTTTTCCATTTAAAACAACTCTCTGTTTTCGACCATTCAACCAATTACTAGTCCAACTTAATAGGCTACCACTTATTCCGTGTAAAGCTAATTTAGTAAGTGGCCTTTCGTGTGGGACGGTATCAAAAGCTTTTGCAAAGTCTAGATATATTAAATCTATATTGTTTCTTTTGTCATACTTCGAGATAACTGTGTTGTAGAATTCGAGTAAATTAGTCACGCAAGAACGTTTCCGTCTGAAACCATGCTGGCTATCATTTATCAAGCGGTTACTTTCTAAATGATGTTTGATAGCATCTCTGATGATAGTTTCCATTATCTTTCCTACGATTGAAGTCAAACTTATAGGCCTATAGTTATTTGGTTTCTTTTTGTCACCTTTTTTGAATATGGGAGTAACGTTAGCTAGCTTCCATTCTCTTGGGACATCTCCGGATATGATGGATTTCTTGAAAATAATTTCTAATGGAACAACAATCTCATTTTTCATTTCCTTTAAGATTCTTGGATGCCAACCGTCAGGCCCTGGTGTTTTATTTACTTTGAGTTTGTCTATACACCTTTTAATTTTTTCTTTTGTTATATTTACCGTAGTGAGTAAGTTTACCCTAGACTTTTCACAGGTTTCAGTTTGGAATTCACTTTGAGGTGTTTCGTTTACGAATACCGAGCTAAAATAATTGTTTAAGATATTACACAGTCCTTCATTTGAATATTCAAGTTGACCGTCAGCAGATAATAGTGGACCAATGTGATTCCTAACAACCTTTTTATCTCTAATGTAACTATAGAATTCTTTGGGATTCTCTTTGGATTTCTCAGCGATGTTCATTTCGTATTGTCGTTTTCTTTTTCTTATTGTCTTTTTTACATAACTTTCATAGTCATTAGATGCACCCGAGCACTTATATTTCTTATAAGCCTGTCTCTTTCTAGCAATACTTTTTTCAGTTTCTTTGTCGAGCCACTTTGGGCGAGCCTGATTTGGGGGACGTCTGTCCTTAAATGGAATGTAAGTTTGAATCATCTTAGTGAGCGTATTTTGAAATATTTCCCCCATCTGATCTACAGGTCTTTCGTTTAATTTTGCCTCCCAATCTGTAAGCTGAAGCTCCTGACGTAGTCCTATGAACTGAGCTTTACTGAAATCGGGTATTTTAGAAACACAAGTATCTATTCTAAAATTGTTTAGGAGTTTGAATCTAACTAATTATTTTTTATGATTTTATTTTATTTTATAATTCTATTTTATAATCTTATAATGTTGCCACATATAATTATATTATAATTTTTTGTCACACACCACCACTGAGGTAAAAATCAAAGCAATGTTTTCTATACAAAGGTTTCGTTTCCTCGAGTCTAGACATGGCATATGAGCAAGAGAGAGCGACGTTGCCGCTACATCTAATCTCTGGCCCCGCCCCCCTCACACTGCATTCAGAAAACATTGCATCCACACGCACGTTCTCGCCATGGATGCCCATGTGTGGCAACACCGGGAAATCTCCTAGTCCCGCCTTAGCGGTCATTTCTCGTTGCGCTGACTATAGGCAGAGATATTTACTGTATAAATAAGCTTCGCCCACTAAAGAAGATACTGCGTAGTCCTGACACATCACCAGTCATTGTGAACGAGGTTTCAAACCCTGGAGCAATATGTCTCTTCCTTATCTATACTAATAAACAAAATGGTTTATCTGTTTAAATGTCTCACCTCCTAAGATGGATTCTCTTGCACCCAGAAAAGGTCTCCAACTTAGACTACTGTGATTGCTAGATTAATAGCTTGTTTAGCAAAAATGTATCACAATTGAGTTTGACAATAATAATCACCCATCGGAAAAGAGCAACTGCTGACGTCCGCCATAACGTGTATCCATCTCCCCGACTCCATCGCTGAAACTCTGTAAGTGAATGCGCTTGCGCCCAGAAAAGAAGCTATAATTTGTTCCCATTGACAGTTTGATTTACTTGATAATTACAAGAAAAAACAGTCTCGCATTCTTATCGTATTGATCGTTCGTTGCCCACTTGGAGGGGACCGAACTCGTGAAGTGGGCCAGGATTTCTGTTTTTATACAATTATACATTTACATCATCACATGTATAGGCATATGTGTATGTACAGTATGTAGACATATGTGTATGTACATCTACGTGTGTGTATATGTGTATGTGAATGTACATATCACAGAATCCACAGCCGAAGTGAAAGAAAAACATGGCAGAACGGAGTTAGCAGTCGAAATATAGAAGTTAGCGTTCTCCCAATACCTTTCGCTCAGACTGTGGGTTTTCTGTTCACAAATATCATTTACAAATATGCTATATCATTGCTCTCCATTGAGTATATATATATATATATATATATATATATATATATATATATATATATATATATATATATATATATATATATATATATATATATATATATATATATATATATCAACCACTATGCACTTTAATGGGACCTTTCGCAGTCAGGCTCGTAGATTCCTATTAGCGCTAGAATTTTCAATTGTCTCGGATTTCACGAGGCAAAGGGGTGACTTAGCTAATTTGGAAATTAAAAACATGACTCTTAATGTTATAATTTTTACTTACTGGTGTGTGACAAGGCTTTGTTAATTTAATTATAAGATAAAACTAAAAATAGGTAATCATTTTTACTGAAGTAAGTATGAGCAGTAAAAATAAGAGGATGTTGATTTCGGTTTGTGCATTTTATCTGAGAGTGTTGAAAAATAATGGATATCACTGTCACGTCCTGTATATGAAGATAATCAGTGAGATAAAATATAACAACAGTGGTGGCGGATGTACGAGGTGAGCGACGTTTGTGTAAACAATAGCCCCTTATACCGTCGAGATTGGGGAGGGCGCTCACTGCACCCATTAACCACCCATTTTCACCCCATGGCCACCGCACCCAGTGGGAGTAGTTAGGACCGGAACGAATCCCTTCACGCACGTTCGAATCCCGTGCGCTACTGTCAAGGAGATTGTCTGATTGATGTCGCTGTTCACTAGCGAATTTCTCAAATAGTTACGTTGGCGACAAGCGTGAAGGGATTCGTTCCGGTGCTTACTACTCCCACTGGGTGCGGTGGCCATGGGGTGAAAATGGGTGGTTAATGGGTGCAGTGAGCGCCCTCCCCAATCTCGATAGTCAGTTATACTATGAGTTCTCATGGTTTTATACCGTCAAGTGGTCGAGCGGTCTAAGGCGAGTGTCTTGGAAGTTTACTTCCAGATGCAGCGGGTTCGAATCCCGTGCGCTACTGTCAAGGAGATTGTCTGATTGATGTCGCTGTTCACTAGCGAATTTCTCAAATAGTTACGTTGGCGACAAGCGTGAAGGGATTCGTTCCGGTATATATATACATATATATATATATATATATATATATATATATATATATATATATATATATCTACACACACACACACACACACACACACACACGCACACACACACACACACACACACACACATATATATATATATTTATTTATGAGTTTGTGTATCTACATGTATATGTATGTGTATGTGTACATGCGTGTGCATGTATTATATGTGCACCTGCATGTATATGTATATTTATCTGTACATGAAGGGATAAACAGAACAGAGATAAAGAGGAGTGTGAAGTCGAGTAGGAGGAAGAGAGGCGAAGGAGAATGAGGAGGAAAATGGAGAGAAGTAGGAAGAAGAGGAGGGGGAGGAGGAGGAGGAGTGGGAAGAGGAAGAGGAGGACGAGGAAAGTAGAAATAGCAGATGGAGGAGAATACTGTGAAGAAAAAGGAAAAGAAGGCGACCGAACAGAAGAGGAAGAGGAGGTAAAAGAAGTGCTATACTCGGCCCGGGTTATTTGTTGAATTTCATGGAGGTATGGAGTGGGAGGCGGATATGGAGGGGTCTGGGAGTGGCGTAAGGGACAGATAAGGAATGAAAGTTACTGTGGAGGGCATGTAACGAGCAGAGGGTCATTATGCAGAATAAAAACTCGTGTTTTAACATTTTCGGAGAAAGTAAAGGAAAGTTGGAAATAATGCGAGAGAAATCTACAGCTAGGTGGAGGAAAAAGATGGAGAGATGGAGGGAGGGAGTCAGAGACAAAGAGGCAGGGTGGGAGAGGCGGGAGGGAGTGATGGGAGTTGGGTAGGAAAGGGAGGAGGCACGTTGGAAAATGCCTGGGAGTTAGGAAGGAAAGGAAAGGAAGAGGGAGGGAAGGAAGGAAGGAAGGAGGGAAGGGAGGAGGGAGGAAAGGTAGTGAGGAAGCAGGGGTTGGTGGTGATAGCGTGGAAATGTTGCCAACTGCATCCAGTTTTCTATGGGAGTTTTCACCTTTCTTATCCTCTTAGGCTCTGCTGCATGTGCATGTGAACTCTTACGTCTTCCCTCGGGTCCAGCCCTCAGGCCCATCTGGTCCCTCATTGTTTTCTAAGCTTGAGATAAGGGATATATATATATATATATATATATATATATATATATATATATATATATATATATATATATATATATATATATAGATATATATCACCACTGTTACCACTGCTTCGTTTACTGTTCCCGTCTATGATTCCCGTTTCTTTTGTGTATATTTTTGTATTTCGTCTCTCATTTTCTAATTTCTTTTTACCACTGTCTTCATGTATGATAGTCATTCACAATATTCTTTTGTAGGAAACCCCTTTGCTTCCGGACATCCAACTTAGTCACGTTCCATTACTTATTTTCTTCTGTAGGCCCCATGACTCAGATGATCCAACTTAGTCATGTTCCACTTAGTATAAATATAGGAGAGGGCATATAAACGGTTAATATTTTTCCTTGATTCTCTTCACGAATTCTTCTACAACGTGATTGTCTTAGTTACATCAGAGGACTCCCATCTGGAATCCTCAATTTGTTCACTAGGTCAGTTCGCATTGACGTCATGATTTCTTTAGTCCAATGATCTTTACTTTTACATTCAAGTACCTCCACTAAGGGCGTGACTTTACTCCCATGAACCAATTGAATTTTATCCTCCTCCACTCTTTCTCCAATCGAAAGGCTGTTACAATCCTCATAAGTAATACAGCTTACTTAAGCAATCTCGAAATCAATGGACTACTGACTTAGTTTACATACTATTACATCAGCATAATACAGCAATGAAATCGGATCCCCGGCGATTGTTTGTAAACTTTTAGGCGAGGAGCGAGGTTGTGCAATTCCTTCCCCTACGAACTCTTGTTTATCAAACACCCAACTCATAAAAATGAAATTCTTGCCACCTACCCCTGTATATACCTCACTAGCCTACCTTTATCTACGAGCCTCATCTACGAGCTCTTGCAGGGCTCGGCAGCTACCCTTGGTCATCCCGACTAACCATTTTCTACTACCCTCTCACAGAGCTCGCTGGAAATACACATTTGAAAATTATCTTATACAAGAAGCTATTAAAATATTTCTGCATAAACTGGCTAAAAATGTTAAAAGTATGTTATCATCAAAACGTATGCCAAACATAACAAAGAAATAAGTAACCCCTCCAAAATACAGAAATGTCAGGAACATAGAAAAGACACAAAACAAAATGATTATAACACAGATACAAATTTGATGTCAAATTGACTTGCAAAACTCACTAATACTCAAATCTTAAGATGTCATAATTTACCAATAACAAAATCAGGAAAAACTGTCAAATAGTATTCAATGTCTTCCTCCTTCTGATTGTAAAATTTGATTAAGAACAGCAACAATTAAAATAAGACATTATTAGAATAATTGTTTGTGTTAGATCTCAATGGAAGATGTTTTTACATTTTCAAAGATGGTGAGTTGTGTATCTGTGAGGTATGCTACAACAGTTATATACACAGTACTAAAGATGATAGTAATAATAGAAAGTCTCTGCATAATTTCACATTTGTTTCACATACACTTATTTCGCGTTTTGTCTAGGACACATACTAGTGAAGCTGCATAATAATTTTCAATGCTTTACAAAAGAAAATATAATTCAATACCTACTGGTACTGTCCTTATATATTGGCAAGGTTCCAAGTCTTCATGACTGGCCAAGGCTCCAGGTAGCACATCTGTCTGACACACCAAAGGTTCCAGTTGTTCAGGTCTCCCATCTCAGGCATGCACCATACATATCAACAATTAATACTATCTGTAAAAAAAAATTGGATTAATACTCAACTCACACATGATACTATAAACATACTCCCTATACTCCTCTGGATTCAGGGTTTCATTTACAAAGCTAATACAATGTCCATCTTTTACCCTAATGTCATATTTACCATTACCATAATCAAATTCTATCCTAGTCTTCTTGATATCATCTAAGTGTCTAATTCCCAAATTTCTAAGTGTAAGATCTTGTATTTATTTTCACCTACAAAATCGACCTGAGTGCCTCAGTGAAAGTTTATTATGGGTTGTATGTAATTTGACCATAGCTAAATCTCCTATTTGTAATATTATTTCATGTGTTATTTTGTATTGTTGCTTTTTCATCTCTTGTGTATAATCTTTCATGTGTTCCCTAACTCTTTGATTTATAGCTTGAAATGTATTTATCCTGTTTGAGATGTAATAATCTATATCATTCACAGGTTTCTGCTCTGCAATCAATATTTCATATGGGAGGATTTTGTTGTCTTCCAAAATAATAAAATGGGGTGTTTCTCCTGTAGCTGTGTTAATTTGGTTGTTTAGGAATCCAAGTATCCCAAGTTATACTATTTGGGCTTGTAATACCTCTCTATGACTCCATTACTCTGAGGCTGATTCACTAATATGTTGACTTTGTGAATCTTAAATGACCTACATAATTTTTTTCCAATATTTTGTTATTAAATTCAGTTTCATTGTCTGAAAGTAAGATTTTAGGTGTAGTGAAATTAGAGATAATATTATGATCATAAATTGCTGAAACAATTGTTTCAGCTTTCTTATTTGGGATGGGTTGTAAAATACAAAACATTGAAAGATAATTGCAATGAATACATATTCATATCCATTTTCAGACATAGGTAACTCCAATGTATCTATGTGAACTCTTTCCCAAAGTTTCTGCGGGATGGGATATGATAACATACGAGTAGATTTTGGTGTATTTCCTTTCACCTTAAGCACATTTCAAAAAAATTTCTATATAGTCATATATATCTTTCTTCATATCTGGCCAAAATTATTTTAGTTGTGTTTGTCTATAAGGTTTATTCTTTCCTGGATGTGAAGTACAATCACTATCATGAAGTAACTTCAGTACCTCTTGTACAAAATTTTGTGGAATCACCAACTGATTCACTGGACCCCTAGAAATATATTTTCCACTTACAAATTTTTTTCTATACAAAAGTCCATTAATCAAACAAATTCCTCTATCTTATACCCTTTTGGTAGTTTTGGAGGATTACCTCTTGGGTTCATCAAATATTGGGCTACTGTTTCCCAAGTCTTATCTTTTCTTTGTTCCATTATTATCATTTCCTCATCTAAGGTTACTAGCTCATCTATACTACAGACATAATTGATCAACCCTGTCGTTGGTTGGCTAATATTTCTAGATAGTGCATCTGCTGCAACATTCTTTCTACCAAGAATGTATTCAAACTTAACTTCATAACACTGAAGTGTAGCAAACCACCTGGCTAGTCTGCCCCTAAGATGCTTAAATAAGTTCTTAATAGCTGTATGATCAGTCCACACTCTTTCTAATGAACATATCACTTCTAAGGTTTCTCTTTCTATTATAGAGTAGTTTCTCTTTGCACTATTACAAAGTCTCTCTTGCATTAGTATGCCTCATAACCCTATGTCAGATGAATCAGTACTAATAATGAACTCCTTATTATAATCAGGAAATGTGAGAACTGGAGAACTAATAAGTTTATCTTTCAACTTGTCAATAGCTTGCTGTTGTACAAATCCCCACATGAACTTTGAATCTTTCCTCAAAGAAGAACTTAATGGATTAGCTATGTCTGCATATCCTTGGATAAATTTCCTATAATATCCTGTCAATCCCAAAAAACTTCTAACTTTTTCTACATTGTTCGGAACTGGATAATATTTTACTGCTTCAACCTTTGACTTAACTGTACTAAGTCCATTCCTGGCTATTTTATGCGCCAAATTAATAACACTGTCCTGCAAAAACTTGCATTTTTCAAGTTTCACTTTCAATCCTGCTTCAACTAATCTTGAGATCGCAATCTAATTTCTTAAAGTGCTTAGCCGCTGTTTGGGAAACTATTAAAACATCTAGAAATACATTGGTAGTGTTTCCTAACAACCCATCTAGAACTGGATTCATTAATCTCATGTAAGTTAATGGAATATTACATAATCCAAATGGCATTCGTTTGAACTCATAGTGTCCCGTTGGAGTAGAAAAGGCTGTGAATTCTTGTGAGTCTTCATGTAGGGGTGGCACATGTATAACATGTATTGTATATTATATATTATGTATGTATATAAATATTGTATATTATGTATGTATACAAATGTATGTATAAAATTACGTAGAACCAGGGAGCAAGTTCCCGCGCAAATGCACGTCTTATGCAGAGAGGCATCAGATTTTCCCCTAGCCTTGAACGAGAGCACACGTTCGCTCTATAATTTTTTCGTGTTGTCGGTGTAAATATATTTTTCTATATATTTATTTTTCTTTAATTCTAGCCACCCACAGCATAAATTGGTGGCAGCTGTTTAAAAATATTTGCTATTGTGTGAACATTTTGTTCTGTGTGTTACGAAGTACTTCAAAGGCAACTTTGAACTTTCAAGTGATACGTACTATGGTCTATAGCCGGCCGGCATATTGCGCTTGTATTTATGCGTTTTCGTTCTTATCTCCCTTTCTAGTTTCTAGGTTTACAGAATTTAGTAACTTTTATAAAAAGTGATGGTGCTCAGGAACAGTATATTTGAAATGTGCGCTATGTGATTTTATTGAGAGACGAATACCTCGTGGTTCCCAGTATTCGGGCTTCGTTTGAATTTTTGTTTATTGCCATCGTCTTCAGTATTGGTGGAACACTTGCCTATGGTTGCTGTGTTTAAGGCGATTAACCTGGAGACTGGATGAGGATGGATTACTGTTCATGCCTAGATTGAATGAAGAATTGGCCTGCGTGATTGCCGGTTTCGATACGTCGCCTCCGAAAGACTGGTTATGTTGAATTGTGATTAATAATCTTGTGAATATATATTTTTTATTGCTGTAAGCATACATGTAATCTCTTTTTGAGATATTGAATTTCACAATTTTTGTATAAATTTCAAATACTCAATAGCCAGGCGTATTGTCTTGGCTGCCATGTTTATTTCCATCGTGATGTCATTTCTTGACGGTCACGTTTTCTTTGTTTATAAGAAATTTGGTGTTATTGTTTACTTTTTTTTTTATTTCCCGTGTGTGGATGTTATTTTACGACCGCTAGTCTAGATGGATTCATCTTTCCTGTAAAGGGGCATTTGTTTTGTAAGTGATCGCAATACTTAATGTATCTCTATATAATTTATTTTTATTTTTCACGTTAATGTTGTTAATTTTCCCCTAGCCTTGAACGAGAGCACACGTTCGCTCTATAATTTTTTTCGTGTTGTCGGTGTTAATATATTTTTTATACATTCATTGTTCTTTAATTTTAGCCACCCACATCATTCATGCAACTCGATCTGCCAAAAAGCAGATTTGATTGCTAAAGTACCTATTCTCAGTTCCTAAACTTCTAAGAATTTCCCCAATTACCGGTAATGGTAATCGGTCAGGTATGGTCTGTTTATTCAATTCCCTATAATCAATAACTGGACGCATGGTACCATCTGATTTTGGCACCAGAATCAGAGGGAAGTTCCACTCACTTTTACTATGTTCAATAATATCCTGCGATAACATTTCAGTGATCAATTTATCTACAATGGCTAGTTTGGAATGTGGTAATCTGTAGGCAGGTATATAGATAGGTTGAGTCCCTGGTTTTAATTTGATCTGATGTTTTAAAACAGTTGTTTTGCCCAAGGCGTCCCCCGGCAAAGCAATTGCTTTATTGTGCTTCAAGAGCAAAGCAACTAAGTTTTCATCCTACTCGGGGCAACTAGTAGGTTCTAGTTTATTCTTGTATTTCTCTCTCAGATCTGTTTCTTCCTGAACTGAACAGATTGATGAAATTCGTGATTCCACCTCCTCAGCACTCTCATTTAAAATCCTAATGGGTTTTGTACAAACTTGAAAACATCCCATTTGTGTATCTTTTCTTAAGACTATGTCTTTATTCAAAGTACTAATCACTAGTATCTCTACCATGTTCTTGTTTGTCTTATAAATCCTTGAATTAAATTTCAAACCTTTTAATTTAATTGATTCTGGGATGGCTAAAATTTCAGTCTACAGTGACTCCTTTCAACTGCACCACTACCCTGTTAATTGCTCTGGAGTGTAATAATGTTGACTTTATTACGCCACCTTCCACAATTAGCAAAGCTTCGTTTGAAGTTGATGAATTAGTAATTTCTGGGATTTCTTGAACATCTGAGTTGGGTTCACTATATGAGACTTTATTTTCTGTTGGTCTGGACCGCTCTGCCCCACTATCCAACTTATCATTGTTATCTTCCCTATCCATTTCAAGAGATTGTCCGACTACTGATACTGGGTCTAAGTCTGGTTGATTTAAAAATGGGATTAACTGTGCTTTCACTAAGATCCCTAACTCAGCAGGACATATGACCATGCTCTCTTTTTTCATAGTTGCACATCCTGGGAAAACAGGCTCTTCTACAACTATCACTGGGATGTGCAAAGGTTTATTTTTATATAAGATGACCTCTAATTCAACCTTACCTAACATTTTTACCTGACCTACATATACTCCTTGCAATAAATAATAGATTGGTTCCAAGATTTTTACTCCTGGTTTCAATTAGTTTAAAATTTTACTAGTTATCACACTAACTACAGATCCCGTATCAATAAATTACTGAACACTACGCGCAATGAGAGGTCCTACAGAAGTCTTTCTAATGGTTATAGTCAGTTCACAATTGTCTTTGATGTTGGTGTTTTCTTTCACCCTTCTATCACTCTTATCCCTAACAAAATACTGTCTGTGTGTATTTCTATGGGTAGCTCTGTAGTATATCAGCCACGTCTTCATAGTTCACTACCTCGTCGTCCCTCGTTCACTCGTAGTGGTAGTCCCCCTCGTCCACTGATGCTTGTAGTTGTTGTAGTCACCCTCGTTCACTGTTGCTTGTAGTCGTTGTAGACCCTCTCGTTCGCTGTTGCTTGAAGTCGTTATAGACCCCCTCCTTCACTGTTGCTTGTAGTCGTTCCCTCGTAGTCAGCACGCGCGTGGCTGCGTGCTTGTAGTTGCGTGTACGGAGTGCTTGTGGTTGTCTCGTAACTGTATCTTGCACTAAGTCCTGCAGTTTGATGCACCAGTCCCGTCGAAAATAACGTTACATTTCATCCGTGTTCGTCTCTAGCTGCCGCCACTCTCACCACTGTTACCAATGTTTGCTCCGTCTACTATTCCATTCTATAGTCCCGTTTCTTTGTGTATATTTTTGTATTTCGTCTCTTACTTTCTACTTTCTTTATATATGATAATCATTCAAAGTATTCTTCTGTAGGAAACCCCTTTGTTTCCGATCATCCGACTTAGTCAAGTTCCATTACTTATTTTCTTCTGTAGGCCCCATGACTCAGATCATCCAACTTAATCAAGTTCCACTTAGTGTAACTATAGGAGAGAGCATATAAACGGTTGATATTTTTCCTTGATTTTCTTCACGAATTCTTCTACAACGTGATTGTCTTATTTACATCAGAGGACTCCCATCTGGAATCCTCAATTTGTTCACTAGGTCAGTTCGCATTGACGTCATGATTTCTTCAATCTAATGATCTTTACTTTTATATCTAAGTACCTCCCCCAAGGGCGTGATTTTACTCCCATGAACCAATTGAAATTTCTCCTCCTCCATTCTTTCTCCAATCAGAAAGGCTGTGCTATATTCAACGTATGCAACACTTTCGATGACTGGCTTGCACACGCACACACACATATGCTACGAGATGGTAGTGTCAATCCAAGACTACTGTCTCCCACGGGACTTGCATTGTTCTGTGGCCAAGCTAACCGACCCTTCTTGACAACGCCCTTTTGAAAACAATATCTCGGGTCAAGCTCTTTACTTGAACAATAGCCGCAGCTGCGCCTCGGGTCAACACCTGCACGACCGGCCAACACCTCAACCGAGGCGACCCAACTTCCAAATATTCCTTATATAACAACCCTTGTAAATAATTTGTATAATATTTTCTGGCAATCCTCCGAGTTTTCCTGGGGGCTTGCCGTGTATGTAGTAGTTAGACCAGAACAAATCTTGTCTTGGAGAATTAAAGCCAAGAACTCCGCCTGAGTTTCCTTCACCACCAATTCCAATGTAGAGTAACTCTATCCACAACTCTTACAAACCCCCATAAGTAATACAGCTTATTCAAGCAATCTCAAAATCAATGCACTACTGACTTAGTTACACACTGTTACATCAGCATAATACAGCAGTGAAATTGGGTCCCCATCGGTTGTTTGTAAAATTTTAGGCGAGGAGCGAGGTTGTGCAATTCTTTTGCCTACGAACTCTTGTTTATCAAACACCCAATTCATAAAAATGAAATACTCGCTACCTACCCCTGTATCTACCTCACTAGTCTACCTTTATTTACGAGCCTCATCTACGAACCTTACTATATATATATATATATATATATATATATATATATATATATTCTCTTGTAAACATACGAGGTTGAAGGCTAAAGAGGATTCACTATTGATTATTTTATTGCGTGTAGCTTCGATACAACGCACAATCTTTTTGTCTTCAGATTTGACGTATCTTAGTAGTTGTCCTATTGTGGCCGACGTTTCGGAACTTCCTGGTTCCATCTTCTGGGCGATCTGATGTGCAGTGTCTGTGGATGTCGTATTTATTCATGGAGTTGGGATCATAAGGCTTTTAGCAGGAAGAGGTCTCCTCTGATTGATTGCCTAGGACCAATAGGGGATCCGGGTTACTGGAGGTCTGGGAGAGCTTTCCCAGTGCGTGTAGTGGTTCTGTCTGTGTTCAGTCTCTTCATGGATGGTAAGACGCGCAGGTCTTCGGTCTGGATGTTGATGTTAGGATGGTTATCTTGTATGTATATGGCTTCCAGGAACAGTAGCCGTCGGGGATCCGATTCCCTGTCTATGATTGTCGTGTTATTGTCTAGGTCTTTTCTTGTTAGTGCTTTGTTGTGGGAAGAGTATAGTGTGACTTGATTAATCCGTTGGACAGGTGGCATGTTAGGCGTCGTGTTAATTGTGTTGTTGTCATATCAATGTAAGTGTGAGATCCACACGCCTCACTATTGCATTTATATTGGTATACAACGTGGTCTTGTTGTAATGTTTTTTTTGTGGACCACGTTGTATACCAATATAAATGCAGAATCAACACAGCGCTCGTAGAGGTCGGACGTCTCTTCAAACCAGCTCTCTAAACAAACTCCAAGGAATCTTCGCCGGCCGGTGGTGGCTAGGAGATATATCTCCTAGCTGCTGCCGGTCTGGCATGGCCGACCTCTACGTTGACGTCGGCAGGCGGGTTTACACCAAGACAGATACACACATTTCCCAAGTCACGTAAATCTCTGTTTTCAGAGTGGTGCTTGGAAGAAAAGAGGCACACGCACACTTGCTCGCTGGCAAAGCAGAGGCCCAAACCGTCTCATTCAGAACCCTCAATCTGATCGCAAGCTGGTCGACGGAGAGACTTGGGACACCTCTCTGTCCAACCGGCCCGCAACCTAACGCTGGCCTCTTCGCTGACGCTGGTGAGCGAATTTACACTTCTGACATTTACACACAATTCCCAATCGCGTAATTCTCTGTTTTCAGAGTTGTGATTGGAAGGAAAGAGATCATACAACACCCGCCCGTTTGCCCCTCCCTCGCACCGCCACTGAATCAACTCTTCAGGAACTCAAACCCAACCTGGGGAAAAACAGGCAACGCACGCCCCACCTGTGGCTTATCAGGAACGCGCTCGCCAGCGGTGGTGGCGAGGAGTTATATCTCCTTTGCCTGCTGCCGGTCTGGTTACGGACCGATCTCTTCGTTGACGTCGGCAGGCGGGTTTTACACCGCTCGCCTGCCCCCCCCCCCTCGCACCGCCACTGGATCAGCTCTACAGGAACTCAAACCCAACCTGGGGAAAATCAGGCTACTCATGGCCCCACCTGTGGCTTATCAGGACCGCGCTCTACACGCGGGAAGTGAACTCTACTCACTTCCCGTAAGATATACACATACACCTCTCACGAACAGTGCCACGCCACACGCACAAACATCTACACTTACTTTTTCTTCGACTAAAATTCGCTTCCTTTCTAACTTTCTCTTCTACTACATCTTCTCATTTCAGTTTACCTCCCACTAAAGATTTTTCCGTTTTTCCACCTTTCTCTACTACTACGCCTCCTACCATTTTCTAAACTTTCGTTGGTGATCCTAATCCTAATCCCGGCGTCAGCGCTGCCGTCCAAGCTCCCGGTCCATTTCTCCCGAGCCACGACCACCAATAAACCCCTATTCACTCGCAAATCGCCCGGTGGCAATAGCCCTCTTTTATACGCTACTATCTTTTCATTTTCTTACAGACATTCTTCCCCTCCCACAAAAACCGATCCCGCGCAAGCGGGTGGTCTTTCCTAGGAATTCAGAATTCAGATCGCCCAGAAGATGGAACCAGGAAGTTCCGAAACGTCGGCCACAATAGGACAACTACTAAGATACGTCAAATCTGAAGACAAAAAGATTGTGCGTTGTATCGAAGCTACACGTAATAAAATAATCAATAGTGAATCCTCTTTAGCCTTCAACCTCGTATGTTTACAAGAGAATATACTACCTGGCTACACCAATATATATATATATATATATATATATATATATATATACATATATATATATATATACATATGTATATATACAGACACACAAATATCTATATATATATATATATATATATAAATATATATATATATATATATATATATATATATATACATATCAGGATTAAAGTGTATGGAAATGAGTTAAGATGTTTGGAAACGCTGTTATGTCAAAACATATTATGGAGAACTTTATATAAAAATATATATACTGGGTATATGTCACATTACAACATTTTATATCTTAATAACTATTGAGGATATCAAAACTTGATTTATATATCCTGAAAGCTTATAATTTTAAGTTTCTGTACAAGAAATATGAATACAAAAGTGCAAGAAATTAATTTATTATAATTTTTTAAAGGTGTTCAATGTGTGCGCCTTGGGTTACACGGCACACATCCAAACGATAATCCATTTCTTGCCAAACGCGACAAGGCTTCTGTTATAGTCGTCAGGTCATCCACGTCTCTGGGAATGGAAGGTACATACACCAAGCCTTTCATTATGTACATAAACGACTTAGACGACGGGATAAATAGTGTGTTAGTGAGTTTACGGACGACACTAAAATTGGACGCCTAATTAGGTCAGGAGACGACGCAGAGATTCTGCAGGATGATCTTAACAAATTGTTCACATGGTCGGTGAAATGGCAAATGAACTTCAATATCACTAAGTGTAGCGTGTTAAACGTAGGGCTACACAACCCCGAAAATAGATACAGCTTGGATAACACGTTTTTAGAGAGTTTACGGACGACACTAAAATTGGACGCCTAATTAGGCCAGGAGACGACGCAGAGATTCTGCAGGATGATCTTAACAAATTGTTCACATGGTCGGTGAAATGGCAAATGAACTTCAATATCACTAAGTGTAGCGTGTTAAACGTAGGGCTACACAACCCCGAAAATAGATACAGCTTGGATAACACGCTTTTAGAGAAAACTGAGTGCGAGAGAGACTTGGGAATTCTAGTGAGTCCGGACCTTAAAACCAGAAAACAGAGCGTTAGCGCCAGGAATAAAGCTAACAGAGCATTAGGTTTCATTGCTAGAACGGTAACGAATAGAAGTGCAGATGTAATTATTAAACTCTATCTAGCGATAGTTAAACCCATCCTTGACTATGCGGTACAGTTTTGGTCTCTGTCCTACAGAATGGACATCAATTCACTAGAATCAGTACAGAGAAGAATGACCAAAATGATACATGGACTCAGAAATTTACCTTACGAATAGAGGCTTAGGCACCTCAACTTACACTCTCTGGAAAGACGCAGAGAACGGGGTGATCTAATAGAAGTGTTCAAGTCGATCAAAGGCTTTAACAAGGGTGATGCAAGCATGGTCATCATATTAAAACAACAGGGCAGAACTCACAGCAATGGTTATAAACTGGACAAATTTAGATTTAAAAAGGAAATAGGCAAGAATTGGTTTAGTAATAAGGTGGTCGACGAATAGAATAAACCTAGTAACCATGTAGTAAGCGCTGAAACTATCAGTTGTTTTAAGAAACGATTAGACAACTTTATAGATGGGGATGACAGGTGGTGTTGGATATGGAGCTGCCTAGCGTAGGCCTTATGGTCTCTTGCAGTCTCCTTCATTCTTATGTTCTTATGTTATGTTATGTTCTAAATACCCCCAAAGGAAGAAGTCGCATTTGGAGACCTAGGGGGCCGTTGCAGGAGCACGTGATCTTGCGCCTTTGTATTCATATTTATTCTACAAAA
>NC_134778.1:27620985-27628485 GCF_046742065.1 Oratosquilla oratoria | reverse complement strand
AGGACAGAAGGCAGGGGTGAATGGAAAATGGTTGTATATGGATGATGTTGTGATTGCATGAGGTGGAATGGTCGGGGGGATGGGGGGTGAGGTAGTGTGTGTGAGCAAAATTTGACGCAGCCCGAAGGGATTTCTCCCCGTCCTCTCCTCTTATGCAATGGGGGGACGGAGAGGGGGGGTCGCCGATTTAATTAAGCGGCCTTGCTGTGGATGTGCTGTGTCTTGCGACACTGCTTCTGACCCAGGGCAGTGGACAAGGTGCAGAGATGACCCGTCATCCAGGAGGTGCTAAGATAAGAGGGAGGGTGGAGGGGTGTGGAGTGTATTCAGGGATGGAATGGGTGGAAATGATTTTATGCCTTTCCCTTTTTGGCTACCTCCCTTGTAAGGGGGAAAAGCCCTGGTATATGTATGTGTATGTATATATATCTTAAAATACATATATACAAATACATACATACATACATATATATATATATATATATATATATATATATATATATATATATATTATATATATATATATATATATATATATATATATATATATATATCAAGGACTACTATTACACAGGACGTGCGCACCCAGATTCCTGGCTCCGCTAGCGGAGGCCATTGCTCTCTTTGTAAATTAACATTTTATATTGGACAAATATATCAAAATTAGAAACCTTACATTGTATATAGGACAAATATATCAACTATTGACTTATTCAATGCAGTATAAGTTAATATAAACTTTTATAGTGAAATAAAAAACTATTTTTAAGGCAGTTTAAGGCTATTTTTAAGGTAGTGGAAATCGTGAGGGGTTGACAGCAAATTTAGTGAGGGGAGTAGTCTTCAGAATACTGCCTTTCTCTGACTCATATAGTTCCTTGACGTCAGCAAATGATGCTGTTTTTTTTTATTGTCAAGACTGATCTTCTGGTACTTGTCACTGATCTAGTTGTTGCGGATACACTTCAGAAGATGCACTGTGTCAAAAAGGAGAAACCAGACACGCTCTTTGTCAAGAGGATGCTTGGCTGTGGCACGGCAATCACCCAGAAAATCAAACAGCTTACAGTACTGCTGGTTTATCTTGTGGTTGTCTGTGATAGACCCGATGACACGCCCACCTGCCCTCTCAACATCAGCTGCCGCCTCCTTCACACGCTCAAACTGGTATGCTGCTGTAAGCTTGTGGATGGGTGTCACAGAAATCATAATACTAGGCCCTCTGTGCAGCGACTTCATCATAATACATAGCATAGAAGTGGCCTTGCAGTCTGGCTTGTTCACTGCCATGCCACTCAGAACCCCACCAGAAAATGCAACAGTTGGCCGAATCTGTACTTCATCTATCAAGAGAAATACATTCTTCTGCTGCAGTGTCTTCACTTTGGCAAATGTTTCCCTCATCACCTGATCCTTGTCAATAGATGAAGTGATGTACTGCAGCTTGCGTTTCCTTGGCAGCACCAAAAAGTCTCTGAGCTGTTCATAACTACACTTGTGGTATAATTCAAGACCAAAACAATAATCATTCATGAAAAACTGTTTCTGTGATAAAAGTTCCAACAGACGTGTCAAAAATACTAGCTTCTCATTCTCGGTGTCTACACAGGCTGACGTGTGGGTTTGAAGAAGTGACAATAATCTCAATCTTTTTGTCAAACGGGATGTCATAGTTAATTGCTAAGCGCACAGCTTCGGCGAACTGACCATACGACCTCAAACCATTGTTGGGATGAAGTGTCTTACCCAGTGGTACACTAATGCCCTTCTTGAACGCACGGTAGATCAGTGGGCTACACAA
Source organism: Oratosquilla oratoria (assembly GCF_046742065.1). Taxonomy (NCBI): domain Eukaryota; kingdom Metazoa; phylum Arthropoda; class Malacostraca; order Stomatopoda; family Squillidae; genus Oratosquilla; species Oratosquilla oratoria. The sequence continues at coordinate 27,626,684 of NC_134778.1, read as the reverse complement.
CGTGGGCGTGTTTTCGACAATCACAGACAGTCTGCACTCACTGAAATTTTCTGTCATGAACAGACGCACTAACCTTTCTTCCGATCTTGAAATAATTAAGTTCTTGTACTACTTCTGTAGGTCACGTTCAGGTCTAAAAGCATCAGATGAAGTAATCGTATCTTTCTGAAGAAAATCCCTCAGTTGCTTGTCTTCGGCCTTCGCCGGGCGAGGTACAGGTTTTGAAGATGGCAGACATGAAGCAGGCACATTGAAGACACTGGGAGGGATCGCAGGTCGCGTAGAACCAACAGGCAATTTGATAGAAGGCGGGTTGGGACCCCAGTGTTTCTCACGAATGAAAAAATTGTCAGAATCAACAACAAAGTTCTTACGTGGTGGCAGCACATCAGTCCACTTCTGTCTTTCATAACGGTCTTTTGGCGGTGGAAACACTCGGCATCTGTTATCCTTGTTATAATTACCGTTGCAGTTCACAACACCATACTTATTCGGCATTTTGAATACACAAAATCAGCAAGAACCTATGTAAACAAATACAATCCACTTCTAAATGCAACCATGCGGGAAAGACGGAGTAACACAACCTTAACACCTCCATTGCTAGTAGTACACTGGACCAGTGTTGCGACTCTGGAAAATGAAAAAAACCTAGACAGCTTGCCAAAAACTACTACATTGAACAAAAAACTACTAGATTCGAATTATATTACACAACATACACATTAAAACATTTTGAAGCTAGAAAACTGTATATATCACACTGCCTGTAATGGTGCAATAATCCAAACTTTCACAACCAATCACTAGTTAGTCAAGTAGACAACTATGAGCTAAACTCGTCACTTGTATGCAGGCAAGACTGTTGTTGCATTGCTCTTTACGATTCTGCACTTAAAAATTTGCACAAACTAATAATTCGGATAATACAAACCTCAACCCTCCTGCAACCATCTATATACTAATGTAACCAATCAATCGCGCAAACATACTATAAGCAAATAACAAGTGCGCCAATTTGACTGACAATTTCTATGGAGTTCGTATGATGATATACATTCAATTAATAGTAACTGTACGTGTGAATGTGTTACAGCTAATTTCCAAAACCTCTCAATGACAAATCATGCTTTCATGGAATAATTCGAGAGGTATTAGACAGAAATGATGCAGAAAAATAACATTTTGCGAAAACAGATACAAACTTCGACGCGAGCGCGACATCCTGCTATATTTTGTACTTTGTAGGAAGGTTGCGTGATTAGTAGGTAGGGTTGCCAATTTAGCACTTTTGGTGCCAGATCTGGCACTATTTTTCTGTGTTTGGCTCAAACTTTTTTCAATCTAGCATCTGGCTCTAAATCTGGCTCCAAGAATTTGGCTCCGGAATGCAAAATTAAACGTTTTTATTAGAATCTTCAAAATATACTAGATTCTTGATATCCATGACGAAAAAACACTAGAGTACTAGATTGAGGCAAAAAATAATAGATCTAGTGGGAAAACACTAGGTGTGGCAACCCTGCACTGGACTGGCCTTCGCTAGCGGACCCAGGCTTCTGGGTGCGCACGTCCTGTGTAATAATAGTCCTTGATATATATATTATATATATATATATATATATATATATATATATATGTATGTATAAATATGTATATGTATATATATATTATATATATATATATATTTATTTATGACTATATATATATATATTCGTATATATATATCTATACATATATATATATATATATATATATATATTCGTATATTATATATATATATACATATATATATTCGTATACATACATATATATATATATATATATATATATATATATATATATATATATATATATATATATATATATATATGTAGAGACATTGGGACAAATTATGGGAAAGGTGGAGGGGGAAACACGGGTCTTTATCTGAATATCGAGTTTATTCCTGACCGGTTTCGCTTACAATAGCTTCTTCAGAGGAGTGTTATTCTGGGTCGAAGTTGGCGGTGTATATAGTGAGCCAGGCCCACGTTCCCTCCTTGCGGAGTGGTACTGGAACCAGCCACCAACCACTCCGCAAGGAGGGAACGTGGGCCTGACTCACTATATACACCGCCAACTTCGACCCAGAATAACACTCCTCTGAAGAAGCTATTGTAAGCGAAACCGGTCAGGAATAAACTCGATAATCAGATAAAGACCCGTGTTTCCCCCTCCACCTTTCCCATATATATTTATATATATATATATATATATATATATATATATATATATATATATATATATATATATATATACATATATATATATATATATATATATACATATATATATATATATATATATATATAAATACACACACACACACACACACACACACACACACACACACACACACACACACACACACACACACACACACACACACACACACACACACACACACACACACACGCACACACACTTTGTATCTGCACTGAAGATGTAATTATACGGAAGCGCTCTGCTTCGTTAGTTTACTTTTCCTTGTGGTTACTTACGCATATATATATATATATATATATATATATATATATATATATATATATATATATATATATATGCACAGAACACACACACACTCACACTTCAACGAACGGACGGCATAGACGACGTTCTGAAGAAAAAGTGAAATTTCGTGGATCCCAAAGCAAAGGAAGTACCTATTGTATTTGCAGGGTGGGGGAGAAATTGCTGGTGGTGTAGGGAAAGTAAGGAAAAAGGAGAAGGGGAGGGATTACTGAGGGAAATGGAAGGAAATGAGGAAGGTGAGGACTTGGCCCAGGCAGGCAGACGAAATCTAAACAAACGAGGCCCGGACCAATTTAGCGATGATGAAATGTCTAACAAAAATGTAAAGATTAGAAGTATAGATAAGAGCAATACAGTAGAAGATGAGAATATTTTCCAGGGATTTAAAGAGGGTGGGGGGGGGACCCCCCCCCCGATTAACAAGACTAGAAGAGAAACTCGATAAGATGATCGAGCACTGGGAATTTAAGTTCGGTCACGTTAACAACATTGTGCAGAGAGTTGAAAAATTGGAAGAACTAGAGAAGGCAAACAAAAACTTAACTAAGGAAATTGAAGAATTAAAATAACAGTTAAAAGAAGTAAAAGAAGAGAATAAAGTCTTAAAGGAGAATAATAAGGAGAACAAGGAGGATTGGAAAAAAATCCAAGAAAATAGCAAAGTTGCATTCACTGACATAATCAGACAGCAAATGAATGAACAAACTGAAGACTCAGTTATTAAAGTGATGAGACAGAAGGAGAATATAGTAAGAGACTTAGCAGACAGAAAGAAATGTATAATTATATTAGGAATGAAAAAGTAAGAAATTTACTAGAATTAGTTCAGGAAGATGAACCAGAAATAATGAAACAAATCGAAGAGAAATTCAGGCTCGGGAAATATAGTACAGACAAGACCAGACCAATTAAAATTAAATTCAGGTCACAAACTACGGCTGAGAATATCTTATCCAAAACAGGGAAACTAGCAACAAGTGAACAATATAAAAAGGTATGGATAAAAAGAGAAACGAATAAAGAGGAAAGAGAGGAAGAAAAGCAGAAAAGACTTGAAGCTAAGGAAAAAAAAAACGAGAAAAGAACGGAGTCAGAAAAAGAGAGATTCTATTGGAGAGTAGTGAATATGAAACTAAAGAAAGTCGACATACAAGAGAAAAACAAAAGGGAAACAGAGAACACAATGGAAGTGGCAGAAAACTAAGAGTGTCTTACACAAATATAGATGGATTAATAACAGGATTGAATGAGCTGAATGATTATTTGAAGGAAAAAGAACCAGACATAATGGGAATTGTAGAAACAAAATTAAAAGGTCCACTACCACCCAACAGTGTAGGACATGATGCATATAATTATTGGATTAGAAACAGAGTGAAAAAGGAAGGGGGTGGAGTTATGTTCCTGACTAAGAAGGATATAAACGTGAAGTGTGTCACATATGGAAAGAATACAGTAGAGATGATAATGATGGAAGTAGAAGACAGAGATAAGAAGAGCAGAAAGTTTGTGATAAATTATGTGCCCCCGAAAACAGCCTCATGGGAAGAGAGTGAACATAAAAGTATGTTAGAGGACACAAAGATAGCATTAAACAAGATAATGGAAGAGGGAGGAAGAATAGTTATGATGGGCGACTTTAATTGCAAAGAAATCTGCTGGGAAGAGATGACAGTAAAGGGTGGAGACGGATCATGGGGAAACGCTCTACTTGAGATGGTTACTGACCATACAATGACACAATGGATACAGGAGAACACTAGGTATAGAAATGAAGAAGAGCCATCGAGACTAGACCTAATAATTACATCCGAACCTAGAATAGTGGACAAAATTGAATATAAAACACCAATAAGTAAAAGTGACCACATATTGATTGAACTGGAACTTAATGAAGATAAATATATGAAAAAAATGAACAATATAGAAAAGGAAGAATGATGTATGAAAAAACAAACTTTGATAAAATAAGATAATTCTTTCAAAAGGAAAACTGGGAAGAAATGTACAAAGAAGAAACAACAGTAGAAGAGAAATGGAATATTTTGACAAAAATTTACAATAACGGAGTGGAAAAGTATGTCCCAAGACAAAAACAAGAAAAAGAATATGTAAAATGCTGGTACAACAAAAGTTGTAGGGAGTTAAAAGACAAAAGAGACAAAGCCTGGACCAGATGGAAAAAAGACAGAAGACCTGAAAAATGGAAAATATATACCTGTTATAGAAATGAATATGTACAAACGTGCAGAGAGGAAAAGAGAAAATATGAAAAAGATATCATAGAAAAGTGTAAAGATCAACCAAAACTATTCTACAGATTTGTAAACAATAAACTAAAAAACAAACAAGACTTGGAGAAATTAAGACAAGAGGGAGTTGAATACACTGAGGAAATGGAAATGGCGGAAATTATGAACAAACATTTTAAATCAGTGTTTACAAGGGAGAACATACAACCTGAAGAGAACGAATGGAAAGAGAAAGTCCCCCCTATGGAAGAAATAGAAGTAACAAAGAATGAAATATTAACACACTTGAGTAAACTTGATGTCAGAAAATCGCATGGACCAGATGAAATAGCAAACTGGATACTGAAAGAATGCAAGAATGAACTGTCAGACAAAATACATAGCATACTAAACAGTTCCTTGAAAGAAGGAAAAGTTCCAGAACATTGGAAAAAAGCAAATATAGTACCTATATATAAAGGAGGAAATAAAGAAGAACCTACCAACTATAGACCAGTCTCTCTAACAAGTACAATAGCAAAAATTTGTGAAAGAATTATCAAAAGTAGATGGGCAAAATATTTAGAAAAAAACAAAGTGTTAAATCCAAGGCAATTTGGATTCAGACAAGGACGATCATGCGTCACCAATTTAATATGTTTCTATTCAAGGCTAATAGATATAATACAAGAAAGAGATGGATGGGCGGACTGTGCATTTCTAGACCTAAAGAAAGCTTTTGACAAAGTACCACATAAGAAGTTGCTTAAGAAATTAGAAACTGAAGGAGGAATACAGGGCAAACTACTAAATTGGATGGAAGACTTTTTGCAAGAAAGAAAAATGAGAGTAGTGATAAGAAACCAGCACTCAAAATGGGATGAAGTAATAAGC
>NC_134778.1:27603485-27610985 GCF_046742065.1 Oratosquilla oratoria | reverse complement strand
TTTTACCTCCTGAGTTTCATATTTCTGTTTCACTTTATTCTATTCGTCCGTTCACTCTCTTCAGTCCTTAATTTTTTGTTTCTTTGTTTCCATTGTCTCTTGATTCGCCTGTGCGAAAGACGTGTCGAATTTCTACATTCCTTTCCTCCCTTCCTCTCTCCACGTAACTTCCTCTCCTCCCAAACAATGGCGCCGGTACGCCTCAGTCCTTAACAGCAACCATTCCATGTCAGTGCTGGCTCAACCCATTCCCATCCCCAAACTCCACTGCTACCTCCTTGTACTGGCCACGCGTCACAGAGTAGGTACCATCCTGTTCCATTGCAGGTGTGAACTTGTCATCTTACAGACACATGCGCGCGCGCACACACAAACACACACACACACACACACACACACACACACACACACACACACACACACACACACACACACACACACACACACACACACACACACACACACACACACACACACACACTCTCTCTCTCTCTCTCTCTCTCTCTCTCTCTCTCTCTCTCTCTCTCTCTCGTGGCGCAGTTGGTAGAGTTCCTGGCTGCCACTACGGCGGTCCGGGTTCGAATCCCGCTCAGGGGTGAAATAATTTCAGTATCGCTGCGCTGCGGATTGTTACTCGAACTCTCGTGGGCGGGGAGTTGGGTGTGTGTGTGTGCGTGTAAGGTCACAGCATTACCCATAGATCGGTTATATCTGAGCTCTCTTTCTGGAGGGAGATAGCTGTCGATCACGATTCCAACACGTGATCCAAGACCATGCTGAACCATAGTGAATCTCTCTCTCTCTCTCTCTCTCTCGTGACACGACTCGCAGGCAACATATGTGCGGGTCCCTTGCTTAGCTTACGTATTTGGAGCTTGCATGAGCTCAGCCCCAACATGCTATACACAGAAAACCTCCTAAGCCTTAGAAAATCCCGGAGCCGCCACTGCAAAACACACGTACATACACGGCACCCCCGTCATCAACACCACACCATAAGCATATCCTACGCCTGTCGTCATTGTTACTATCACCATTACCATCACCATCATCGTTTACTCTCATCGTGAGCTACGGTTACACTCTAACTTTGGACGAAATCCAACTGAATCGTTGAAATCTAACCATTCCATTGAATAGTTTAACCGGTTACATTCCAACCTTGGACGAAAACCTTGGACTAGTTTAACCATAGTTTTACAGACTCTGAGAGCTAGTCGCCCTGATCTTGTTTAGAACCCAATATGCGACTGCAATCCTTTCCTTTGTCTAGCAACACGTCCACATCCGCGTCTTCACTTAATGTTCAACGTCTTGTAAGAAGTCCAGGCCCAGATATGTTATCTCTAAATCATAGAGTATCATACCAAGACACTGATCCTGCACTGACCCGTTCCTTACGCAACTCTGACTCAGCTGGGTAAACCCGTTTGCCGTTAGACAGAACAAATATCTAATTGTTTCATCGTATCGAAGGATTTCACTTAGGCAGCTAAAACCCCTTACAAAGGAATACAAAGGAGATGCAAACAGCAACAGACTTATTGCTCCTTACGGAGCTGCTTGCAAATTGAAAGGGGAGTGTAAACAGTGGAAAAGGTTAAGAACCATTGACTTAGGCCAGTCAATAGGGGGTTGAATAAGGAAAAAAATTAAGGAAAGCTGCAATATGCTTTATTTTCTTCCTAATGTGGTTCTTAATAATGTATTAATTTTGCACCCCTCTACCTTCCCGGATTTAGCCGCCATTTTGAAAAAATGGCGAAAAAAACTGTTTTTTCCAAATATCTCGCTTGAAATGCATTTTACAGAGAAAGTAGTCGAAACAAAAAATAATTTACATAAAATTTCCTATAATATTTGTTCCTGTCATGTTTTCCATAGGTTGCACCGTTTTTGCACTAGAGCTGTGGAAAGATTCACATATAATATTTTATACTTTCCATTTCCGAGTTTAGTCTCGAATATCTTCTCCCAAGGGTGTCCTTCCTCCTTCCACATGCTGTTCTCCTGTACTGTAAGCAACATCACAATATTCCTCAATTTTCTCTGTGACCCTGAGATTTATAGGCATTCCAAGGACCCATTTGGTTAGCATCGAGTCTGTCATTCCTCTACCATGTGTCAGTCCACCAGAACTCTTCATTGACCTCATCAGTGTTTGTTCAATTGTCATATCAGACCAAATCCCTGACCAAAATTTCTCTGACCGCCTTATTGTAAAAAAAACCTTTTTGAACATAATCTTGAAATTCCTTTGGGGTCAGGCGTCCCTTCAAGTTATACATGTCTTGTAAATACAAGTGTGCTGATTTTGCATATAAAAAATTACCACTGGCATGAAAGTAAGGTAGCATTTTTTGGATCGTGTCCAGGTGCAGTTTCCAGTTACCCGAGCGTTCTCCTTCAATGAATTGTTTCACCAATGTTACCATTTCAAAGTACTGTACCCAGAGTTTTGCAGTGGCACCTTTACTCTTCATCGTACCCAAGGTATCACTGAACTTAATCAGTACATTTTGTATAACCTCACTGTCAATGTCTGAATAATCAGTCTCTCGTAAAACTGCTTCTGTTGTTGACTGTTCTTCAGGGGAAAGATCGATTTCATTAAAAATTAACATAGACAGTGCAGCATGTGCTGTATGGGCCCTGAGTGCTCTTGCATAAGCATGCCCAGTTAACATTTTTTCAACAGATGTACTTGCATAAACAGTACTAAAAAGTTCTTTTATTCCACTACCATTCATGATGAAACCAATTGCACCCATAAAAGACATCAATAAGTGGAAACCACCAAGACGTACAATAACATTATTTAGGTGTGAGTCTTGACCACATATTTCCACAATGTCTCGGGCCTTGATGTACAAAGGTTGATCAAAGGTAACAAAGCAACTTTGTTGCTTCAGTTCGTTGCATTTCTCTACAGCTTGGTTAAGTACTGTGTATATGGTGTCATAATTGGTAGGTGGAGCATTTGTAAAGGGAAGATATGAGATCTGGGACACATCATATGGGAAGTGTGCTGTACATTTCTCCATGTAACCATTCCAACCTGGGCACTCTGCATTTTTTTGCCATTTTCCAAGTAGCCATAAAAGCTCTGTTGTTGTTATTGATACAGTAGTGGACACTGGATTGATACTTGCCAAATCCCTGACTTTTATATTCAAGAGTCCTTTTACACTTTTACTTTCAAAGGTTTTAATAGGATTATGACCAAACTGCCCAACAAACGATGCACTAGGGATCTTCGTTAATCTAGTGATTGGCTGATCTGAAGTAATATTATTCTGAGGAGTAACACACTGAATTCCTCCCATACTGTGGAATGTGTTAAATCCATCAATAGTAGAGATGTTCACATCTGCATTGTCGAATACAAACTGTGCAAATGAATCATTCGGAGGTTCCTTGGCTGGATGTTGCAAAGCAGATACTTGAAAGAGTGCTGCCTCAGCATAGGACGCACATAATCCCAACGCAGAGAGCACGTTCAGTAGATGCTTAGAGCCATACTTCTGACTTAAGTGAACAGCAAGTCCTATTTGTAGAGGAGATATGAAAGAATTTGGTCTAGCTGCTGTAAAGATAGCATGTGAAATTGCTGTACATTTCCTATTCCATTTTCTTTTATTTCCTTTCTTGTTTTTTAAGACTATTGTCTTAACAAGGCACTGGAGAGTTTCTGGAATAAGTGAATCCAATTCTTCTAGGAAATTTTCTGGTGGTGGATACTGATCTGCTTCGTACATCTGCGATCTTATATCTTCAGCAATTATTCAGGCGGCAGTCTTTACAATCCGAAGCCGTTCTTCCTTCTCGTCATGACTTCTATGATTTTCGTACCAAGCGTCAGTCAAAATTTTGTTTCCTGTGTCACGGAAACAGATCACTGGTTTTCTATTTTTGTTCACAGAAACAATAATATCATGTCCATATCTCTCTATCAATTCAGATTTTATGGTTTTATCAGTTGGTAGCTCACCCTCATATTCTGAAAAAATCTCACTGAAAGTAAACTGGCATTCCTCTCGATTTTCCTCCAAGTAGTTAAAAGCATGACTCATTGCCTCAGAAACCGTAGAGCTTTTGGGACGACCACGTTTCATACCAGAAGATGTTTGGTAGAATTTTTTCATGCAGGCTGAATGGTACCTTGCCTCAGCAGCAACTAAATCCACTACGTTACATATACGAGTACATACTTCTTTGCCCCATTCATCTTTTCTCATTTCACCAGCTTTCAAAATAGTATCCTTAACATGCAGCATCTCTATACAGTGCACATATTCACGATCACCTAAATATTTTTTGCTTTCTTTTTTCAAAAAGTCACTTGATGCATCTTTTCCACAAAAGAGACAATCATGAAGAAAATCAAACTGTAATTCTTGACTTCTCAGTGACGTTGTCGGCACTTGCGAGGTTTTCTGCCTTGCTTGGAAAGTTTCAGCTCTCCGTTCTTTTGTATACACTTTTCTACATTTTTCATGCACTTTCACACTTTTTAGTCCTTCTAACAGAGAATGTTTTCCGTCTTTCCACTTAATGCTATAATCAATCAGTGTCTTTATTCCTTTCTCTTTAACTTCTCTAGTCTCACCCACAGAAAGCTGTCCATCGCATATTAAACATTTCCCCAATGAAGACATTTTGCACCAACAACTGCCTGGGGTTTCACTGAAGCTTTAACTATCTATTTTAATAGTTCTGAAACAAAAGAAAGACTATAATCAAGTTAGGAACTTAGATATTTTATTCAGTATAGCATACAAAGGAAATTATTATATGATCTTTGTGCACTGTAGGTATCAAATAAAGATAAACACAATCTTTTCGCACATTTAGCGCAAAAACAGTGAGGTATATCACAAAATTGAATAAAATAACTTTTGTAGAAAATTTTATGTAAAATAAATTTTGTTTCGATACATTTTTCGTTAAAATTAGTTTCTAGTGAGATATTTGGAAAAAACTGTTTTTGGTCGCCATTTTTTCAAGATGGCGGCCAAATCCGGGGGGGTAGAGGGGTGCAAAATTAATATGTTATTAAGTAAGGTATTATAAACACATTAAAGCTTATTGCAGCTTTCCCTGATTTTTTTCCTTATTCGCCTTTTTTTACTCCTCTATTGACTGGCCTATTATTCAAAGAGTATGAGTTCATAATGCTAAGAAATAATTGGACTGGGGCTGGACTCCATATATATTTATCCATGTCAGTGGTTCTCAACCTGGGGGCCATGGAGGCCCCAAAGGGACCCGTGACAAGAATCTAGGGGTGCCATGGCCTGTATTACAAATCATACATTACTATATAATGTGAGGAATTTGAATAAAGACCTTCCATTGCTCTGTCCAGGCAGAAGAAATATGAAATAGATATGATTGTCAACTTTGTAATAAAACAAAGAATTTCTCTTATCAATATTTTATCTATTTATCTTTCACCTAATTTGGCGGGGTGGGTTTTGGGAGAGAAATGAAAGGGAGCCACACAAATGTTTAGAATTCATAAAGAAAGGATTGGAGTGAAAAAGGTTAAGAACCATTGACCTAAGCTTCATGAACAGCCTTGGCTCGCGATAACCAGAATGAAATATCTCAAGTGCGTCACAGCAGCAAAAGGGGTTAAGGTATGTTGTATAAAGAGGCATAACTACAATTTCAGTCTGGAGGGTTAATTAAGCCCAGATGCTTCGCTTTCCCCTCTTTCACCCAGCGACGCGAAGAGGGCCTCGGGGTTTCAATGGCGACCACCTCGCCTTCTTTCTCAACAGAGTCGTCACTGGAACGGGAGAAAACGCGATTACCTAACCTTTGATCATAATCTCGATGTCCGTGTCCAGGGGTACAGGTTTAAACCGTAACCTAAGGCGATTGACTTTTGTTTAACCGTTCTAGCCACTACTAAATTATTCTGTTCAGATGTCACTCCCAAATCCCACACCGTTGTTTAGATGACACTATAACTACCATAATGCGTTGAACAGTTGTGGATTGGTCAACACCAAACCATGCTATTTGGTTAAGGACAAGGCCTTGTGCGACACACACAGAAACAGACACAGACACAGACAGACATGGACAGACACAGACAGACACACACACATACACACACGCAAGCACGGACCTACAAATAACTTTACATTAAAACAGTATATTCGTACTCGCATATATACTCGTACTTAAATATTACTATATATGGTGAGTATGTATTATGTCTATGTATCTGAATCTGACATCAATGTGAAGCGTGATCAATTGATCAAGTTGCTCCTTTCAAAAGAGGGAATTAGGTAAGAATTGGAATAATCTTAATAACCATGTAGTGAGCGCTGAAACAATTGGTTGTTTTAAAAGAAGGTTAGATAACTTTATGGATAGGAATGATAGGTGGTAATGGACAGGGAACTGCCTAGTGTAAGCCTAATGGTCTCTTGCAGTCTTCTCCATTCTTATGTTCTTATGGTGTGAGTGGTTTCAAAGACACTTTTCTCCAGTGCAAACACAAAATTACACCAAAGATCGTGACTTAACAAAAGGAATTTGCTTGCTTTTTGCAACTGTAAACGATAGTGACAACACAGTCAATACTAAAAGATAGAGCAATTCATTACATATAGTTACGTATAAAACTTAACAATCACTGCAGGGATTTATCACACGGCGGCGTATCGGAAAATTTGTAATTCTTTTCGCTACACCTGTCTAAAGTACACCATTTGATCACGACAAAGTTCAAGTTTCGTCAAAATTCTATCTTTTAACAAAAAATCGGATCTCTAAATTCTGTAAAAAATTATTTATTTTTATTCTTTTTAGCATTCATTGCCTATTTTCTTCAATGGGAAATAGTTTCAAAACCAAATTTTGACTGAAAATTTCGATTTTCTGACATTGCGTCAGTTTTCATTCTGTACTATCATGATGTTGATGATAAAAATAAACAAAAAACAGATGCTTGGTTCTATTGAGTATGCTCGTACATTTGTGTTGATCCACCCTGTGATTTTTAGCAAATGTCTTAAAAAATTCTGCCGATTGCAACTGAATCCCATGTGTGTCCGGAGCTACGTGCTTCTGTGTGTAATGTTCGCAAAAGGAGAGTCGTTGGCGCAGTGGCTTGTCAAGCATGTCATCTCTGAGGTGGTTTGATCCCGGTTCAGTGATAGATTTTTTTTTTTTTTTTTTTTTTAATTCTAGCTGGCGTTTTCCAGTTGTGGTTATGACTGAGGTTGTGGCTGTGATTATAATTATGGCTGTTTTCATGGCTCTGGCTGTGGTTGTGACCCTGGCTGTGGTTGGGGTTATGGATGTACGAGTAGCTGTGGCTGTGTTTGTGGATGAGTCTCTGGCTATGATTGGGGTTATGGTTGTGGCTGTGGCTGTGGTTGTGGTTGTGGTTGTGCCTGTGGTTGTGGATCTGGCTGCGATTGAGGCTATGGTTGTTGCTATGGCTGCGATTGTGGTTGTGATTTTGGTTGTGGATGG
>NC_134778.1:27565985-27593485 GCF_046742065.1 Oratosquilla oratoria | reverse complement strand
TAGAGGGTAGCAGTCTATTTACAGCTAAGAAAGTTAGCTGTAAATACACTGCTACCCTCTACACTAACGGTGGACAAAATCCACCAATGTCCATGTAACGCCGGACACATGACCAGAATCCCCGTCACTACCTTATCACCTCACCAATTTTTTATAGATACTTGCTTCTCTCCACTCTGCAACATATCTGCTGAAGGGGATCACAGATAGTGATCGAAATATACGGATCTCTTTACTTTCGCCTATTTTTCTCTAAAAGTGGGTCATTTGTATAACATATATATATATATATATATATATATATATATATATATATATATATACATATGTATACATACATATATTCATATATATATATATATATGTATACACACACACACACACACACACACACACACACACACACACACACACACACACACACACACACACACACATATATATATATATATATATATATATATATACATATATATACCACTGATGAAAAATGTAGTAACATATAGAAATCACAACTAGTGCCACAGTCGAAGAGGAAGAATAGACTGAAGACGGGTTGTCTATATATTTTGACTGGTAGCTGCAATCCTCTTCAGTAGTACATACAGGAAGGAGGGTGTTATCTAATAGTAACCTCTCAAAACAATAGGAACCCGGAAAAGTACATCGACGACTACGCTTACACACTATTGACCTGACAATCATGTGGTGTGGGGTCAGGGGAAAGATGCCTGTTGAAGATATATGTGATCATAAGTCCGGAGACCGCCTCTTTGATATATTCATGATGGGGTAATATTCTATTAGAGTGGATTCTACTATTTTCCTTCTGAATCCACAACCGTATTAAAAAAGGAGATCAGGTTTGTCCCAATTCATTCGGTGGTATAACTGTTTCACGTGCTGCCTCCAGATCTCTCCCTGTCTGACCAAAATGTAAACTAGATTGCAATCCTTACATGGTAGCGAGTAGACACCTGGATTATTTTCTTCTTTCATCCTCTGATCAACGTTAACTACTTTTTTATTAAAGGTGCTCGGGTAATTGTGTTCTAGATGTACTTTTTCTTTAGGAAGAATTTGGTCATGTGGATAAATGATTCGGAAAAGGGAATAACAAGGGAACTTTTATTGATAAATGTTTTAGTGGTATTGGATGGGGATTTGAAAAAGCTGGTTCTGGCTTGGCTGAAGGCTTTATTCAGAAACCACAACTTTATCAAGCCAGTTCTTATTCCTCATAAGAACGTCTAAAAAGGAATTTTACCCTATTCCTCCCATTTAACCTTGAATTTGAGATTTGCTGCTAATTGGTTAAGATTATTGAAAAATTCTTCAAAGGGACCCCAACTTTCTTCCCATACATAAAATATATCATAGGCTTTTTCCCCCTACACGGGTGGGTAGCCAAAAAGAAAAAGGCATAGAAACCACTGCCACCCATTCCATTTCCCATATATTCCACTCCCCTCCACCCTCCTCCCTCTCTCTTATCTTGGCACCTCCTGGATGACGGGTCATCCCTGCATCCTGTCCACTGCACTGGGTCAGAAGCAGTGTCGCAAGACACAGCACATCCACAGCAAGGCCGCTTCATAAATTCGGCGACCCCCCCCCCCTTTCCGTCCCCTCATGCAGAAAAGGAAAAGACGGGGAGAAATCCCTTCGAGCTGCGCCCAATTTTTTCTCATACATACTTCCTCACCCCCCATTCCCCACCCACTCCCCCTCATGCATCACAGCCTCATCTATACACAGCCTCTCTCTCTCTCCATTCACCCTTATCTTCTGTCCTCTCCCATCCTTCCTCCACAGACATTCCTCTCTTTTGTAATGCCCGTTTCACCCCATCCATCCATCTCATCCTAGGACGCCCCCTCATATTCACTACTTCCACCTCTGCCTTCCACACTTCTTTTACTAATCTTTCTTCACTCATTCTTTCCATGTGTCCAAATCATCCTAATACCCTTTCATCAACCCTATATCCCAGTTCCCTTTCCACCCCTGTTCTCCTCCTCACCTCCACATTTCTCACTCTATCCAGTGAGAAATTCTCAGACATTTCATCTCAAACACATTCAAACTCCTTCTCTCTTCCTCTCTCATGTTCCATGTTTCTGCCCCGTACAATGCTGCTGGCACAATCACTCCTTCATATAACCTCCTCTTAGCATCCATTCCCAGATGTCTATTTCTCATTACACTTTTCAATCCATCAAGGCATTTACTCGCTTCTCTCAATCTACATGCTACCTCCACCCCCACTCCTCCCTTTCCTGCCACATTTGCACCCAAGTATCTAAAACTATCCACTTCCTCCAGTCTTTCACCCTTAATGCTCACTTCCAGCCTGCTGTCACTCTCTCCCCTTATACATCTCATCACCTTACCTTTACCCACATTTATCTGTCACTAACTTCCTCAATCCCTCCTCTGATCCTGCTACAAGCGCAGTGTCGTCAGCAAACAACAACTGGCTCACCTCCCACTTTTGTCCATTTTCTTTAACCATCTCCAACCCCTGACCCACTACCCTTGCATGCACCTCTCGCACCACCCCATCCATGTATAAATTGAACAGCCAGGACGACATAACACATCCCTGACGAAGTCCCACCTTTACCTCAAACCATTCACTCTCTCCATGTCTAATCCTCTACTACTACCCTCGTAAAAACTCTTGATTACTCTTAACAACTTTCCTCCTATCCCATATATCTGCAGTACTTCCCACAGTGCCTTCCTGTCTATCCTGTCGTAAGCCTTTTCCAGATCCATAAAAACCCAAAAAACATCCATACCTTTTCCTATAGCTTTCAAAAGATTACAAAGGCGGAGCATGCCGACAGGAGACCTTTTGATCCATATCTAAGTCGGATGCGAAAAAAAATCATATTAATAATAAAATAATAAATAAAAACTATGATAATGTAAACAACAAATAAAATACATAAATAAATGCATAGGTATAGTTAAATAATAAATAAGCAGGTAAATAGTAAATAATAATTAATTGACATATAACTAATAATAAATAAAAATCAGACAGACAAATGATAACAAAACAAGAACAAATAATATAAGATAAATTATAATCATTACAGCATCTTACTTAGGTATTTATCTAAATGATTCTTAAAGCTTTGAACTGAACTACATTGCACTGCCTGTGCAGGAAGTTTATTCCATTCATTAACTACACGGTTGGCAAAGTTGTTTCTACCTACTTCCAAATTGAATCTATTTCCGGACAGTTTGAGACCATTGTTTCTTGTCTGATTCTCATTCAATTTTGTCACTTTTGATGTTGTCAATTCCCTTTAGAATTTTAAAGACCTGTATCAAGTCACCTCTGAGTCTACGCTTTTTTAGGGAAAACAGATTCATATGTTTTAGTCGATTTTCGTATGATTTATTTTTGATATTTGGAATCAGTTTTGTGGCTCGCCGTTGTACTCTTTCCAATCTGTCAATGTCTTTAATGAGATTCGGTGACCATACGGAAACAGCATATTCCAAATGTGGACGAACTAACGATTTATATAGCTTGTTAATGAGTGATGGACTTTTGAAATCAAAAGATCGCGCAATCAGTCCTAGAATCTTATTTGCTTTCTCAGAGGCTGAAATACACTGCTTGGATGATTTGAGGTCGTTACTGATAATTACGCCGAGATCTTTTTCACTATCCACTTTTGTTAACGAATTTCCAAATAACTTGTAATCGTACTTACTGTTATTTTTACCTATGTGCATTACCTTGCATTTACTTGTGTTAAATTTCATTAGCCACTTTTCAGACCATTGCTGTAATCTATCTAAATCTTCTTGAATATCTAATTGGTTTGAGTGATCATTTGCCACTCCGCACAGTTTTGTATCATCAGCAAATTTGGAAACAGTAGATTTTAGCCCATGGTCTATATCATTTATATATACTATGAATAGAAGTGGCCCAAGAACGGAACCCTGAGGAACTCCACTTGCAACACTTTTCCATCCAGAAGTTTTTCCATTTAAAACAACTCTCTGTTTTCGACCATTCAACCAATTACTAGTCCAACCTAATAGGCTACCACTTATTCCATGCAAAGCTAATTTAGTAAGTAGTTTTTCGTGTGGGACGGTATCAAAAGCTTTTGCAAAGTCTAGATACATTAAATCTATATTGTTTCTTTTGTCATAATTCGAGATAACTGTGTTGTAGAATTCGAGTAAGTCACGCAAGAACGTTTCCGTCTGAAACCATGCTGGCTATCATTTATCAAACGGTTACTTTCTAAATGATGTTCGATAGCATCTCTGATGATAGTTTCCATTATCTTTCCTACGATTGAAGTCATACTTATAGCCCTATAGTTATTTGGTTTCTTTTTGTCACCTTTTTTGAATATGGGAGTAACGTTAGCTAGCTTCCATTCTCTTGGGACATCTCCGGATATGATGGATTTCTTGAAAATAATTTCTAATGGAACAACAATCTCATTTTTCATTTCCTTTAAGATTCTTGGATGCCAACCGTCAGGCCCTGGTGTTTTATTAACTTTGAGTTTGTCTATACACCTTTTAATTTTTTCTTTTGTTATATTTACCGTACCGAGTAAGTTTACCCTAGACTTTTCACAGGTTTCAGTTTGGAATTCACCTTGAGGTGTTTCGTTTACGAATACCGAGCTAAAATAATTGTTTAAGATATCACACATTCCTTCATTTGAATATTCAAGTTGACCGTCAGCAGATAATAGTGGACCAATGTGATTCCGAACAACCTTTTTATCTCTAATGTAACTATAGAATTCTTTGGGATTCTCTTTGGATTTCTCAGCGATGTTCATTTCGTATTGTCGTTTTCTTTTTCTTATTGTCTTTTTTAAATTTCTCTGTATTGATACATAACTTTCATAGTCATTAGATGCACCCGAGCACTTATATTTCTTATAAGCCTGTCTCTTTTTAGCAATACTTTTTTCAGTTTCTTTGTCGAGCCACTCTGGGCGAGCCTGATTTGGGGGACGTCTGTCCTTAAAAGGAATGTAAGTTTGAATCATCTTAGTGAGCGTATTTTGAAATATTTCCCACATCTGATCTACAGGTCTTTCGTTTAATTTTGTCTCCCAATCTGTAAGCTGAAGCTCCTGACGTAGTTCTATGAACTGAGCTTTACTGAAATCGGGTATTTTAGAAACACAAGTATCTATTCTAAAATTGTTTAGGAGTTTGAATCTAACTAGGTTGTGATCGCTATTTGCAACAGATTCACCGACTTCTACATCAGTTACCATGCTTTCGCGGCTAGTGATCAAAAGATCGAGTAAGTTTCCATATCTTGTGGCTCTTTTACATGCTGAATTAAGTAATTGTCACCAAGAAAATCAAACAAGCGACTACCTATATGGCCATGTTCAAGGTTCATCCAATCAATGTCAGTAAAATTGAAATCACCCATTATCAATAAATCCCAGTTGCAGAAACTAGATAGTTCTTGAAATAACAGTTTGTCGTCTGCTAATGATAATGTCTTTGGCCTATATATTACACCTATATTCATTTTTTGTCCATTTGTTTGGGTTAACTCAACCCACAAACTATCATATGCATCCTGTTTCACTTTCTCTAAAACACAAGCATGAACATTGTTTTTAACGTACAATAGAACACCCCCACCTTTCTTGTGGTTTCTATCCTGATGAAAGTGTTTAAATCCCGCAATATTAAATTCAGCTTCGAACTCTGTACCGTTTAACCATATCTCAGTTATTCCTATCATATCGAGATTTTCGCTTTTGACATACGCCTGTATTTCTTGAAATTTGTTTCTAATACTACGAGCATTAAAGTACATGGTTTTAATATCATATCTTACATTACCATTTTGTTTTTCATTTATACCTTGCTCTATATTATTATTAGGTCCTTCATTGACGTTCAATGCCTCATTAACATTTCTCCTATCAAAATTAACATTTCCCCCATCACGGACATCTGATCGATCACGGTCATCCGATCTCTTTTGTACATTTTGTCCCCCTACGTCACCGTGATTCACGCCCGCCTCCCGTCGTTCAGTGACATTATGTCCGGCATCCGTTTCTAAAATTATATTTTGTCCTCCAGTGACATTATATCCTACCGTGATATTTTTTCCTCCATTATAATTACATCCCATCGTGATTTTTTGTCTTCCACATATCTGTCTTACCACAAAAATCTGATCTACACAATCCCTACCTCTCCTAAACCCACACTGTTCCTCACCAATTGCTTCCTCTGTTCCTCTCCTAATCCTCTCAATCAAGACCCTCCTATAAGCCTTCCCAACTACACTTAACAAGCTGATCCCTCTGAAACTACTACACTCACACTTGTCCCCCTTTCCCTTGTAAAGCGGAACTATACAGGCACTCCTCCAGTCCTCCGGCACTCTACCCTCTCTTAAACAAACATCAAATAACCTCACCAGCCAGTCCACCATAACTGTGCCTCCTTTTTTCATTCATTCTGCATGGCATCCATCCAAACCAGGTGCCTTACCTGCTCTCATCATCTTAACAGCTAAAGCAAATCATACCAGAGGGCTTGATGTTCGGAATAACACTTTCAAAGTACTTCATGTTAAGAAAAACCAAAACAAGAGAAAAATTAGAACACAAACTACAAGCATATTTTTGTGTCCCAATGGCGGAGCTTCTAAAAATCCATTTGTCCTAAATTTACAATTTGCCTGAATAAAGACTCGATCAAAATGAGACTACGTACTGATATACTATTTGAATATGCTTGAGGAGTGTCCCTATTATGAAGATTGTTATTTATGGCGTAACTGGTAGCGTTCATCTTTTGTGATTATATTAGCACAGACAAAAGGTTCGAGTCCCCTAGTTGGAGATTCTAAAAATCCATATGTCGTAAATTCACAACTTGTCGGATGGGCCTCCTGAATAAAGACCAGACAACTCACCGACCACACTTTATTCAGGCGAGTAATCCAACAAATTGTAAATTTAGGACAAATAGATATTTAGAAGCTCCGTTACTGGGACTCGAACCCTTGGCTGTGCTAACATTATCACGAAACAATCACCAAGGGTTCGAGTCCCAGTGGCGGAGCTTTTAAAAATTCATCTTACCTAAATTCACACACACACACACACACACACACACACACACACACACACACACACACACACACACACACACACACACACACACACACACACACACACACACACACAAATTTGCGAAAAGGTCATCAAAATTAGATTGGTTAAACATTCGGAAGAAAAAACTATACCGAATCCAAATCAATTTGGATTCAGACAAGGAAGATCATGTACAACAAACTTGATCTGCTTCTACTCGAGATTAATAGATATGATACAAGAGAGAGATGGTTGGGCAGACTGTGCCTTTCTGGACCAACAAAATGCATTTGATAAGTTACCACACGGGAAACTAATAAGGAAGATAGAATCAATAGGTGACATCAATGGAAAATTATTGAAATGGATGAAAGACTTCCTGACTGGGAGGAAAATGAGAGTAGTATTTAGAGATAAATTCTCAAATTGGGAAGAAATGATAAGTGGTGTCCCGCAGGGATCAGTACTGGCCCCGATCATGTTTGCCATATACATAAATGACGTGGATGGAGTAGAGTGTTATATGACTCTGTCGATCACGAGTCCATCACCTGATCCAAAGACCAAGGTGAAATATACACACACATATACTTATATATATATATATATATATATGTATATATCAAGGACTACTATTACACAGGACGTGCGCACCCAGATCCCTGGGTCCGCTAGCGGAGGTCATTGCTTTCTTTGTAACCTAACATTTCATATTGGACAAAGTATCAAAACTAGAAACATAACATTGTATATAGGACAAATATATCAACTATTGACTTATTCAATGCAGTATAAGTTAATATAAACTTTTATAGTGAAATAAGAAACCATTTTTAAGGCACTGTTATGCTTTGAAATGCCAATTTTAGCCGGACTTAACAGGTATTATTGTATGAGGTTAGTGGACACCAGGGTTTGCGATTTTTTTATATCTTAAAAAATATATAAAAAATAGATTTTGTTTTTTATCTAAATCAGATTTATTTGATTTAAATATATATATATATTTTTATAGATTTTAAATATTGTGGGATTGCTATCTGATATGAGTCAGTTGCTGCTTTGGAATCAAATAGGAAGGATGTCTTCTGGACCTGGCAGAGTGGTTCCTTCAGGCAGAAAAAATTATCCTGTCTAGAATTATTTTGAAAAACTACCAACAACTTCTGGCAAAGGGTACCGAGCTAAATGCAAAGACTGCAGCCAGGAACTACAGGGCATTGTGTCAAGATTAAAATCTCACAGAGATAAATGCCAAGGTAAGCCACAGCATACAGAAGAAATTGATGACCCAGGTAAACAATTTTACTTATATTGTGTGCATTTCTCCATTTTCATACGCAACTATATAAATTTGGTGAACAATGGAGAGCATGCGCAATAAAAATGCGAAGGCCTAAAGAGATGATACTTCAACTTCATTACTTCTATTTTGGGTAATGACTATATCACTATTATATACTGTATCCACTCAACTTTGGGGCCTAGATGATTGTTATTCATTTCATTCAACATTATGCAATATATTTCATAGGTTCCATTGTAATTCAGCCCACATGGGATTCAGCCTAAAGGGATTTAGCCTAACCTAACCCAACTAACCCATTATTTTTAGTGAATTTAAAAGTGGACTGAATCCTGTGTGGGCTGAATTCCAAGCCCACCTATTTCATATCCTGTTAATTATTTCCAAATAATTTAATGGCTTGTGTGAATATGATCATTATCTAAACAAAATAACTACTGTACTCAAAAATAGCCTAAATCACACTGTATTCATTCATTTATTTATTCATTTATAAATTATGCAATATGCAAAAATTTTCTGTTTCCATTTCAGGATCTGTAACAACAGCTTCAATCCCATTATTTTTAGTTAATTTAAAAGTGGACTTATCCTGTGTGGGCTGAATTCCAAGCCCACCTATTTCATATCCTGTTAATTATTTCCAAATAATTTAATGGCTTGTGTGAATATGATCAATATCTAAACAAAATAACTACTGTACTCAAAAATAGCCTAAATCACACTGTATTCATTCATTTATTTATTCATTTATGAATTATGCAATATGCAAAAATTTTCTGTTTCCATTTCAGGATCTGTAACAACAGCTTCAATCCCTTCATCGTCGGGTCCACTTGAATTATCTGCAAACCTGACTCCACCATTAAAAAGGTCATTGTCAGACTCTTCCACAGGCGCCACTTCTGCTAAATCATTTTCATCTAAAAGAAAGTCATCAACATCTTTGGACAGATTTATCATAAAAACTTCAGCCTCTCAAAAGGAAAATATCGACAAACAAGTTTCAAGAATGATATTTGCTACAAATTCACCATTTCGTCTTGTTCAGCATCCTCAGTTTCTCAAGATGGTTCAGAACCTGAGGCCAGGTTATATTCCTCCATCCAGAAAATATATTGCTGATAAGTACTTGGATCTTGTGTGTGAAAAGGAATATAAAAAGTGTGTAGGTGACCTGAATAATGAAACTGCATGTCTTTCAATTGATGAGTGGTCTAACATCCATGATGAGCCCATAATATGTGTCACTCTAACAAAATCCACTGGTCAGATTTATTTAGTTGACACAATAGACACATCAAGGAAACCTCACACTGCTGAATATCTTCTACAACTTGTCCAAAATTTGATCAAGAAAGCTGAACAAGATTTTGGTTGTCACATTGGAAGTGTTGTGACAGACAATGCAGCAAATGTCACCAAGATGAGAAAACTCTTGGAGAAATCTAGTGAACCTGAGCATACTGTCCTCACGTAAGGCTAATACCGTTCCTTGTATACTTGTGGCAAGTCTTTATAACACTGTTCCTTATATTGATATGCTAAAAATGTCCTTTAGCAATCAGATCGCATATCAGATAGCAATCCCACAATATTCAAAAATCTAAGAAAAAAAAAAAAAAAAAAATATATATATATATATATATATATATATATATATATATATATCAAATCAAATAAATCTGATTTAGATAAAAAAGTATATAATTTCTATATTTTTTAAAAAGATAAAAAAAAAAAAAAAAAAAAAATCGCCAACCCCGGTGTCCACTAGCCTCTTACAATAACACCTGTTAAGTCCGGCTAAAATTGGCATTTCAAAGCATAACGGTGCCTTAAAAATATTTTCTTATTTCATTATGTGTAATAGTAGTCCTTGATATATAT
This sequence comes from Oratosquilla oratoria, assembly GCF_046742065.1. Taxonomy (NCBI): domain Eukaryota; kingdom Metazoa; phylum Arthropoda; class Malacostraca; order Stomatopoda; family Squillidae; genus Oratosquilla; species Oratosquilla oratoria. The sequence goes on along the minus strand of NC_134778.1, from coordinate 27,583,147 downwards.
ATATATATATATATATATATATATATATATATATATATATATATATATATATATATATATATATCAATCAAATCGGCCATCCTGAGTCCACTGCTGAACTAAGGCCTTCTTTATAGCATTCCATGAATCACACGACAGCGCCATCCTCTGCCACGTCACTCCTGCAAAATTCTCGATCTCGTCTTTCCACATTCTGTCTGGTCTCCTTCTTCCACGCTTCCTATCTCGCGGCGTCCATTCAGTAACACACTTGCTCCATCGCTCATCAGTCGTTCGCACCAACTTACCTGCCCAATTCCACTTCCTCTCATTTATTGCCTCCACAATATCTTTCACTCTAGTCTTCTGCTCTCTCGCCCAATTTGCTTTCTTTCGGTCTCTCAGTGTTATTCCCATCATTGATCTCTCCATTCTCCTCTGTGCAGTCCTTAGCTTTGTTTCCATTGCCCTCGTCAGCTTCCAAGTCTCACACCCGTAGATTATTGCTGGTAGAATGCATTGATTGTAAACTTTATGTTTCAAACATAAAGGTAGAGAACCTCTCAGGATTTTGTTATACTTATCAAACATTTTCCAGCCAATTGTGATGCGTCTTTTTATTTCATTATCATGATCTTTCGTCACCTTCACCATCTGACCTAAATAATTATACTCTTCAACTTCCTCAAGGCTCTTATCATCAATTACAATCTCTTTGCTGTGAACCTTCGTGTTGAACATTACTTTGGTTTTACTCTTATTCATTTTTAAACCTATTTTGAAACTTTCCTTGTTTAGATCGCTCAGCATATCTTGCATGTCTTCTGCTCTTTCTGAAATAAGAATATTGTCATCCGCAACTCTTAGGTGGTTCAAATATTCGCCATTAATCCTCAAACCTTACTTTTCCCAGCTCAACCTTCTGAAAATATATTCTAAACAAGCTGTAAATAGTTTGGGTGAAATTGTATCGCCTTGCCGTACTCCTTTCTCGATCTTGATCTTTTCTGTATCTTTATGTAGTCGAATTATACCGGTACCTTTCGCATAAATCTTTTCTAAAACTCTTACAATCTGTTCGTTTGTATCCTGTTTGCGTAGCGAGTTTAGTATTGCTATTTGTTCTACTGAGTCAAAGGCCTTCTCGTAATCTACAAATGCTAAACACAGAGTTATATTGTATTCTGTCGTTTTCTAGATTAGTTTGCTTATCGCCTGCAAATGGTCTAGAGTTGAATATCCGCCTCTAAAGCCTGCCTGTTCTCTCGGTTGGTTTCCATCTAAAACTTGACTTAGTCTATTTGTAAGGATCTTGGAGAACATTTTATATGCGTTTGATAGCAAGTTAATCGATCGATAGTTACTAAGGTCCTCATGGTCTCCTTTTTTTATTAAGCAAAATCACTATAGCATTGCACCACGCATCAGGAACGCTTTCTTGACGTAAGCACTGGGTGTACAACTCAACTAATTTAATATGAACTGATTTACCTGCGTCTTTCAACAGATCTATTGATAAACCATCTTCCCCAGGTGCTTTTCCAAGTTTCTTAGTTTTTAGAGCAAATTCTACTTCTTCTTTTGTAATCTCTGTTACACTACTAACTTCTACACATGGATTTACTGACTCAAATACGGTCTTCGACGAGTAAAGCTCTTGGTAAAATTCTTCTATTCTTTTTACCATTTTGTCTCTACATTTAATGATTTCTCCATTTGTCTCTTTCAGACATACCATTTGCTGTCTTCCTAAAGCATGTCTGCGCTCGGTCACTTTAATACTTTTACCTTTCCGAATAGTTTCCTCTATTTCATCTATGTTTCTCTTTCTTTTCTCTAATCTCTGCCTTTTGTTGATAAGCTTGTTTAGTTCTACTCTTTCTATATCGTCTCTCCTGCTTTTAATCTATATGGTCCTTCTTCTTTTAATTAGGTAATTTGTAGCCTTGCAGTATTTCTTTTCTCTTGTGTTTTTTGTACTTCCCACTTTCTCTGCTGATTCCTTAATGATATTCACTAAATCACCTATGCGAAAAGAGAACCAATTCCGAAAACAGCGTCGTATACAAAATCCCGTGCAATAGTTGTTCAATGGCATATTTTGGCGAGTCATCAAGGGGATTAGAAAAAAGAATCTATGAACATAAAAACGATATAAAAGCACATAGGATATCTAATCATAGCTAAAATAACTAACAAGAGGATAGGTGATTTGATAAAGACTTCCGAAAAGAGAACCAATTCCGAAAACAGCGTCGTATACAAAATCCCGTGCAATAGTTGTTCAATGGCATATTTTGGCGAGTCATCAAGGGAATTAGAAAAAATAATCTGTGAACATAAAAACGACATAAAAGCACATAGGATATCTAATTCTTTAGTAGTTCATGCGGAAAAATTCGATCATTTACCAAACTGGAGAGGAGCTGAAGCGCTACATAAAGGTTTTGATAAATTCACTAGAAGAATTGTAGAATCAGCAATATATTTCAACTAATAATTCATCAAACCATCGAGGAAGGTTTATCAATTTAGCTAAACAAACTAGTACTTTAATTCTAGAACACGCCAGAAAAACGACCTTTCCCAAGTGTCCGAAAAGGTAATTAGGTTTAGTACATAAACTTCAATTGCAAATGTACGTACACTCTCTGAAGAAGTTCTACGCGAACGAAACGTTAGAGTGTTTAGGGTTCCGAGCCTTCCCCTGTGTTTATGTTCTCCATCATCCAAATCATATATATATATATATATATATATATATATATTTATATATATATATATGTATATATATACTGTATATATATATACATATATATATATATATATATATATATATATGTATATATATATCACGTGAAAACCACAGTTGAAGCAAAAAAGACTGGAGACAAGGAATCTGTATATTTCGAATGCAAACTGCAATCCTCTTTAGTAGATACAAAGCAGAGAGAAAAGTGCTACTTAAGTAGCACCTTTGTCAAGAAAAATGGGGGAACATTGGGAAAGCTCACTACCCTATCCTGGTTACTTAGCTCACTCGATATGTAGGGTCATGAGGTAAATGTCTATTGACTAAACTTGTTACCAATAAACCTGATATTATGCCCGGGGACCATTGCCCCTTCGAAATCTTCATGTTGGGTTGATATTCAATGATAGCTGATTAATTTTTTTTCTCCTGAACCCACATCTAGACCTATACATGAGCTCAGTTTTGTTCCAACCAAAACAACGGTTGAATTGTTTAACATGTTGGAATACCGCTGAGCTTTCTTGTCCATATCTGATGGACCGTTTATGTTCAATAATCCTAGTGTCCAAATCCCTCCCCGTCTGTCCAATGTAAACTAGGTCACAGCCTTTACATGGTATCAAATAAACAGCTGGATTATGTTCTTCACGTGATCGGCAAATGCGGTACTACAATATTCATCATAATGGAAAAGATGCTGAGAACCTGCACTACAGAGGCCCCCTTTAAATATCCGGAGGGAAAGTTGTATGTCCAGCACGATGGAATAGTAATGGGGTCCCTTCTGGGAGTACTCTTTGCCCAAGCATTCATGTCTGCAGTAGAGGAAGCAGTTTTCCAGGACGACGACGTCAGACCATTACTTTACTACAGATACATTGACGACATTTTTGTTTGTACGCAATCAGAAGCCCTTCTCGAAAAATTAAGACTGCTCCTCCAGGAAGAATCCGGACTAAGTTTCACCATTGAACTGAATAAGGATGGCAAACTCCCATTTCTAGATGTTCTAGTTGATTCTTCATCCTGGGAATTTGCCACAAGTGTGTACAGAAAACCTACTAACTCTGAAAATTGTTTAAACTATAAAAGTGAGTGCCCGACCAGTTATAAGAACAGTGTCATTAGAGCTTATGTCCGTAGGGCTCTCAAAGTTTGCTCTTCATGGCAGGCCTTACATACAGAACTTAAACATATTCGTCAGATTCTTGTAAATAATGGTTTTCCTAACTGTGAGTTTGATTCCATTTGTAATAAAATGATCTGTGACCACCTTTCCCCCCAAACATCCTCCAAGCCCCAATTTATTAACATCTATTATCATAACATCTTTACTAAGGCTTACAAAAAAGATGAAAAAATCATAAAAGATATCATCATTAAAAACTGCCACCCAGTCTCTAACAAGAAGAAAATCCGCGTAGTTGTATTCTACTCCAACCCAAAAACTAGCTCTTTGGTTATGAAAAACAACCTGAATAGCAATACTAAAACCATTTCTAAAACCAACGTAGTATATGAGTTTAGATGTGATAACAAGGACTGTGAAACTCGTAACTCAATCTACATTGGACACACTAGATGTAGTTTCAGTAGGAGAATTTCTATGCACTTACAAAGTGGGGCTATAAAACATCATTTGAGAACATATCATAACCAAACCGCCACCCGTGAGTACTTAGTTAAGAACACTAGAATAATTGCAAGTAATAGGGATGCACATAAACTTAAGCTTTTAGAAGCAATGTTTATAAGAGAATATAACCCTATTATAAACATACATGATTTCAAGCATTAGCTTGTATAACAATGTTCTCGCTCTCACGGCGAACACCCCCACCCCTCTCCCCCCAACCAAACCCTTGTGTGTCCACCACACCCTTTGACAATGTGAAGTCGGGTCATAAGCACTCTCTCCCTCCTCCTCCCACCCACTCCCTCCATCCTCCCCTCCAACCAACCTCGCATCCCCACTCCAACCCCCCAACCCCCATACCGACGCTGTTAAGACAGGTCACACCCCACTACCCCCTCCCCCTCCACCACCCATGCAGGTTAGGCTCTGATATATAAGCCAAAGGCCCACGCTATCTTTTGTCATTTCTTTATCTTTTTTCAAATTTTGTAAGTATTGTTCCCCAACAGTCTATGTATCTGTATTGGTTTACGATTTGATTTATTGATGTCTATTTTCTTGATTGGTGAGTTTTTGTTATTATTTATACCCATGTTCTTTGTTTCTGTATGTCGGTAATTTATATGTTACAGATTTTCCTGATGATGTCTCCTTGCAGACTAAACGTTGAGAATTAAATGAATTACTTTGGTAATCTGGTTTATTCCCACCCACCAAATGGGCGAGTCCTTGTTAGAAAGCTTGAAACTACCCATAAAAAGATTAACAACCTCCTTATTGCTATCGACTTAAACAACACATGTCTATAAGAGAATCTTCTCCCTCAATATTCATATATATATATATATATATAATATATATATATATATATATATATATACATATTATATATATATGCATTCATATGCACATGTGTGTATATAAATGAATAAGTATATTTGTTTTGGACATGACTTAGGAAAGGTTGGGTTTCGAGTGTATGGGCAAGAGTTGGATGAGGTGTGAGAGTGAGAAGGGGTGCAATTTCACTCCAGCATAGCGTCCCTCGCTCTCCTCGACTTCCTTTCCTCTCCTCTCATTGCTTTCCTTACGGACCGTGACTGGCATTCGCTTGGCCCTCGTCGACTCAGTGTCGGTTTCTCTTCTAGCTTCCAAACGAAACGATGTTCCCGAAGTTCTCAGACATCAGGTTTCCGGCGGAGAAGTCTTTCCGCAAAGAGAGGTTTGTTTTCGTATTCAGTTTTCCGTCGGGTTCGTTTTCTCTCTCCTTTACTCTTTCTTTCTCTTTACGCTCACTCTTAACACCCTTCCCGTCTCAGTGCCTGTCATCTTCATGCAGTGGAAAGATTTGTTAAGAACACAAGAATAGAGGAGCCTGCAAGAGACCGTAGAGCCTGTAGTAGGCAGTTCCATGTCCCTTACCACCTGTCATCCGTTTCCTTATATCTAACCTCATAAAACCAGTTGTTTCAGCACTCACTATATGCTTACTAAGTCTATTCCATTCGTTAATCACCCTGTCGGTAAACCAGTTCTTCCTTCCAGTTCTTAAGCCTAAACTTGTTTTTCTTGAGTTAATCCATTTCGTCCTGTCTCTCAACACCCGAGGATCCTACGAAGTCAACCCCACACATCTTCTCAAAGTTCGTCAGAGTAGCCCTGTTAAAGTAGAACCTGTCTGGAAGAAGTTGAAAATACGTCCATTTCCTCACCTGGTTGACTTCAATCTAGACAAACACTATATCTCTTCGTAGACTTGTATTTAACTAGGGGAAAATCTAGGTTTAAGACGGAAATAAGCAAGAACTGGTTTACTAACAGAATGGTTAACGAATAGAATAAACTTAGTAACCATGTAGTGAACGCTGAAACAATTGGTTGTTTTAAGAAAATAATAGATAACTTTATGGATGGGAATGATAGGTGGTAATAGACATGGAACTGCCCAGTGTAGGCGTTATGGTCTCTTGCAGTCTCCTAAATTCTTATTCTTGTGTTCTTATTGTACAAAAGTATTCCCAGCCTCAGTTTACTTCCCTCTTTTCCTCTTCCTCCTTCTATTTTTTCTCTCCCAACTACCTTACACTTCCCGTTCCTCGTGAACGCCTGCATCAGGCACTCGATTCCACCCATTTGCTGTTTATTCCTGCCCCTTTTCCTCCTCTGCTTCTATACACACACTCATTGCTCCTTCTTTACAGTCCTCTCATCCCCGCCCTTCGTCCTTGACTCCTTCTCCAGACACAAGCACATCCACCTCCCTCCCTCCCTCCCTCACAGCCTCTGTTTCTCTCTCCCTCTGCACCCACCATGTCCTTCGGCTTTCTCCATGGGAAACTAGTTCTCCGCCTATCTCTCCGTGTCACTGATATATCCGACCTCCCTTTCGTACCAAGTCATGAATACAGCTCTCTGCACAGGGTCCTGAAGAAGCTCGCACGCGCAGACGAACTAGAGTATTTCTCAACCTGGGGCCCCCAAGGGAGTCATAACAAGAATTTAAGAGGGCCATGGCCTGTTGTTACAGATCATGCATTTCTATATAATGTGAGGAATCTGAATATAAGAAAAAAAAAAAAACTTCCATATCTCTATCATGGCGGAAGAAACCAAAGATAATTATGGTTGTCAACTTCGTAATAAACCAAAGGGTTTCTTTTCATCAACATTTCATTATGGTTTTCTTTTACCGGTGGGATGGGATTTGGCAACAAAATGAAGGGGAGCCACACGAATGTCAAGAATTAATGAAGGTGGGAATGGAGTAAAAAAGGTTGAGAATCACTGAACTAGATAACAGGACAAGTGATTTGCTCTCAAGAACTGTGGTGGCTCTCCTTCTTTCCATGAGGACTAAACAAAGACTCCTTCCTTCTCTCCTCCCCTCTCTCTATTCTCTTTCTCTCTCTCATTCCTCTTTCTTGTCTGTTCATTCTCATTCTACACTTTCTCCTGGTTGCAAAATCTCCCAGCAAGATCTTATGCTTCTACTTTCCAATTGTGATAACTGGAGAGTAAGAGACAGAATCCCACGAGTGTAGCTCCCTTCCTTTATACTACAACTAGGTAAAACACACACACACACACACACACACACACACACACACACACACACACACACACACACACACACACACACACACACACACACACACACACACGGCCCGGTGACGGATTGGTAAAGCACTGGCTTCACAAGCCGGAGAACCGGGGTTCGATTCCCCGGCCGGGCGGAGACAAGTTGGGTTTGTCTCCTTTCACGTGTAGCCCCTGTTCACCTAGCAGCGAGTAGGTACGGGACTTTAGTCAAGGAGTTGTGACCTTGCTGTCCCGGTGTGTGGAGTGTGAGTGGTCTCAGACCTATCCAGAGATCTGCTAATAATGAGCTCTGAGCTCACTGCCGTAGGGTGGTGTCTGGCTGTCTCGAAAAGAGGCTGCAGCAGATCCGAGGTGAATAAACACACACACACACACACTCACACACACACACGACTAGGTGGCGCGGTCGGTAGAATCCCCGACTGTCACTACGGCGGTCCGGGTTCGAATCCTGCCCAGAGCTGAAATAATTTCAGTATCGCTACGCTTCGAGTCGTTACTCCAACTCTCGTGGGCGGGGAGTTGGGTGTGTGTGTGCGTGTAAGGTCACAACATTACCCATACACCGGTCATACGAGCTCTGAGCTCTCTTCCGGGAGGGAAATAGCTGGCGATCATGAGTCCAACACATGATCCAAAGACCAAGCTGAAAACACACACACACACACACACACACACACACACACGACTCGGTGGCGTGGTCGGTAGAATCCCCGCCTATCACTACGGCGGTCCGGGTTCGAATCCTGCCCAGGGCTGAAATAATTTCAGTATCGCTGAGCTTCGAGTCGTTCCTCCAACTCTCGTGGGCGGGGGTTGGGTGTGTGTGTGTGCGTGTAAGGTTACAGCATTACCCATATCTCGGTCATACGAGCCCTGAGCTCTCTTCCGGGAGGAAAATAGCTGTCGATCATGAGTCCAACACATGATCCAAAGCTGAACACACACACACACACACACACACATACACACACACACTTGATCTGCTAATAATGAGCTCTGAGCTAACTGCCGTAGGGTGGTGTCTGGCTGTCTCGAAAAGAGGCTGCAGCAGATCCGAGGTGAATACACACACACACGGCGCGGCTAGTAGAATCCCCGACTGTCACTACGTCGGTCCGGGTTCGAATCCTGCCCAAAGTTGAAACAATTTCAGTATCGCTGCTCTTCGAGTCGTTATATCGAATATCAATCAAGGGGCACCACACAAACTCTAGATAACGTGGATAAAACCTCTCAATCCAATCAAGAACACGAAATATTTGTAATACAGGGATATTTGATAATTGGAAGTATTTCACCACAATCTAGTGTAAGATTGCGTAATCACCTCATAGAAAATAGAAAAAAAAAAAAATGGCATCAAAGAGAATAAAATAAAAAGGCAAGTATGGTACAAGAAGTGTTAAATTATTATATACTCTGTTTCCTGACCTACATATGATGCTTTAAAAACAGACATTTGTAATGGTTTGCCTCATCGCATCATAGAAAACTTAAGTTCGATAACGTTTTCTTTCATGCGAGGTTTCTTTACGCGCTCTCTTTACCAAGTAATTTCAATGATTTCTACAGTACTTCACTTCAGTGGTGGCAAAGAGCATGGAAGGGCATAGCCTCACTCCTTCTCCTCATATAACCATGTTAAAAATTTCTGGTAAGTTTATAGTCATCCTTTGGTTAATTCTCATAACATTTAAGACATTTATGATGTATTTATTGTAGCAACGTCACTTGTGATCACATATTGGCATTATACATCCTAAATATCTTGTCCTTTTTACTTTATATTTCCATTTCTTAATGTGGAAAAAGATTAAGGTTAAAACGCTTCTACTGTCCACCTCCTGAATTACTCGTTTGTCTCATTATACAAACTTGTAAACTATGTAAACACATACTCATACATCTATTCATTTGGTGGTGCGGTTGGGAGAGTCCTTGATTGGCACTACGTCGGGCCGGGTTCGAATCCTGCCCAGCGCTGAAATAATTTCAGTATCGCTGCGCTTCGAGTCGCTACTCCAACTCTCGTGGGCGGGGAGTTGGGTGTGTGTGTGCGTGTAAGATCACACAGTACCCAGAGATCGGTCATACGAGCTCTGAGCACTCTTACTGGAGGGGAACAGCTGTCGATCACGAGTCCATCACCTGATCCAAAGACCAAGGTGAATACACACACACAACTCGATGGTGCAGTTGGTAGAGACCCCGACTGCCACTATCGCGGCGAAACGCGACAGACATATCAATACATCAAAATACCATAGGTTCCGATCAACACTGATTCAGTTGATAGAGATTGCAACGCTCCCTCCGGGTAAGCGATCATTTTTCCGCTGCTCCTTGTGTCAATGACACACAAACCGAAGGATGAGGGTTGGTACTGGACCGCAGATTAGTCGTCTGGTAGGACATGGGGATTGGGTAAGTGGGTCCTAGTCCACTTTTCCATTCTTGGTTGAAAGGAAACTCGATCTTTTCTCTGTATTTATTCTTCCAGAACTTCCATAAACTTCCCACACCAGGGAAGGGGGGGGGGTGTTGCAAACTTGTGTTCCCTTTCAATAGTACATTTTACTCCAGGACTGGTTCCCTGTAAAATTTTATAACCCGTCTTCAGAAACACTACTACATCAATAAGAAACGGCGTAGGGTAGCTGAAAGATTCGTGAGGCAGAATAAATCCTTACGAGACTATAGGGAGGTAACAAGAGGTTAATATGCCTCTTCCTGAAATATAACATAGGAAATGCCTCTTCAGAAATCTTTAAATTACCCTACTTAAAGTTTACAAATTATTTTAGGTTAGGTTAGGTAGGCTAGGGCTAACCCCCTATACCGTAGTTATGTCATGACACCTTAAGACCTCAAAATGGACTATAAATGAGAATTGGGTTTGATACATATTTAAAAATATATATATAACCTAGTTATGAGAACGTAAAGGGTTATTCAAATACGTAGCAACACTCCAAGGGAGTTATTGCTAGCATTCGACTTGCATGCCCCTCTATCGTCTCATTCCCCTCACTCTTCTATTGGACAAGGGCTTCCCAATTAAATTTCTTTAAATGTTAATTAATGGTTCTGACTAACTCTTACCTTCGTGAAGGGATTATTTCGGATTATGATTTAGCAGCCTGGGTCGGCTGTCTTGAAGAGCTTTCGTGGCTTTTCCAATATGCCACGTAGATAGACTAGTTCAAAACAATGAGCCCTTTCTTTACCCTTCGTGTCCGATAGCGAGATTAGGACTTAATGTTTACGTAGTAACATTTTTTTTTCATCATTTGTTAACGAATCCAGTTCTTTTTATGGATTTCTTTATAATTAATTCTAATCATTACAATAGTAAATTAAAAATATTAGAGCTGGATGATGAATCAATTTTTAAGTATTTCCAAAATTTTAAAGGGGTACCTTTTCCCCCTGACACCACTACTGCAGTCCAGGTTCGAGTCCCACCAAGGGCTGAAATAATTTCAGTATCGCTACTCTGCGATACTGGTATCGTGGGCGGGGAGTTGGGTGTGTGTGTGCGTGTAAGGTCACAGCATTACCTATAGATCAGTCGTATATGAGTTCTGAGCTCTCTTTCGGAAGGGAAATAGGTGTCGATCACGAGTCCAACACGTGATCCAAGACCATAGTGAATCACACACACACACACACACATTTTTATATAAACACCCGAAATCATCAATTCCAGTACCACTGATCGTCTCTCAAAAACAAAGGAAGAAGAAGAATAAGAAGAAGAGGAAGAAGAAGAAGAAGAAGAAGAAGAAGAAGAAGAAGAAGAAGAAGAAGAAGAAGAAGAAGAAGAAGAAGAAGAAGAAGAAGAAGAAGAAGAAGAAGAAGAAGAAGAAGAAAAAGAAAAAGAAAAAGAAAAAGAAAAAGAAGAAGAAGAAGAAGAAAAAGAAAAAGAAGAAGAAAAAGAAAAAGAAAAAGAAAAAGAAAAAGAAAAAGAAAAAGAAGAAGAAGAAGAAGAAGAAGAAGAAGAAGAAGAAGAAAAAGAAAAAGAAAAAGAAAAAGAAAAAGAAGAAGAAAAAGAAGAAGAAAAAGAAGAAGAAAAAGAAGAAGAAGAAGAAGAAGAAGAAGAAGAAGAAGAAGAAGAAGAAGAAAAAAAAGAAATAATCACAAAAATGACGATGACAACCATGCTAATTATGTTACTATGGATGATAACAGTGTTTCAGTACGCATGTGTTATTCATTCATGGTCTTTCAGACAACTGCGATTACAACTACCGTGATCAAGTCGTGATCGATCAAGTGGGCAATCGCTATCACTTAGATTTCTGTCGCCTCCTCTAGTTCATCTATACTGTCAGCTTGTTGATGGAGCTATACTGTACTGTCAGCTTGTTGATGGAGCAGTAAACGATATAGTTATGTAAAGTATATGCTTCTGGAGGCTGGTGTCTGGTGGTTGTGGAGAAGAAGAGAGTATTTGTGTGTGATATAGGCATTTGGGTGTTCTTTTGATATTTCTTGGCGTGTGTGGGTGTTCTAATGTGTAGTGTAGTGGATGTGCTGTGTTTCTGAAGGCTGCGGCAAGAGTTTGTGTATCTCTCATGTCAAAGTGATCCTTGGCTTTAAGGACTTTCGTTTCATGGTGTAAATGGTCTGTTGGTGTTGTATTTGTGCAGCCTGTAATTGTCTTTAGTTCTTTGTTTTGTATGGTCGGCAGGGTATTGTAGCGTGTCTGCGAGATTAGGGGCCCATGCAGGGTTTGCATAATTCATCACTGAGCGTATACATTGTATACTGTAACAGTACTTTGTTTTGTCCGAATATTGTTCCTGCAATTAACACGTTAAGTCTAGGTGTGCATTTTGTACTTATGTTTGTGATGTGTTGTTTGAATGACATGGATGTATCGTATGTTACGCCAAGAATCTTGGGTGTTTGTGTGTGTGGTATGAGAGTGCTGCTGATAAAGAGGCGTGGTATGTATTTGTGTTCCACTGTCCAATTGGTGAGAAGTGTGGCTGTAGATTTGGTTGGGGCTATTTAGAATCTATTCGTTGTGAGCCAGGTGTTGAGCGTGTCGGGGTAAGGTTGTAGTATTTATGCGGCTTTGTCTGTGTTACTGTATGTGCATGTAATTGTTATGTCGTATACGTAAGAAGAGATTTGTATTTCTGAGGTGTGAGGTGTGGGTATATCTGGTATGTAGGGGTTAAAGAGTGTAGGGAATAGAATTGAGCCCTGTGGTAATCCGTTCCTAAAGTTTCTGGTGTGCGATGATTGGCCATTATATGACACATAGGCATGTCTATGAGATTGTGACTTTATCAATGTCTTGTGTTATGAGAAGTGTTCTGTGTGGGGGCTTATCTGATTCAATGGCGTCGAAAACTCTGTGTGATGTTTATCAGAAGAGTGTTTATGGAGTGCAGTGGTCTAAAACAGTGTTGTGATTCAGCAAAGGGGGTATGTGGTGTGACGAAATGTGGTATAAGGCGTTCTATCAGTTTGGAGGGGTGCAGAGAAGTGTGATTGGGCAGTGTGATGCTAGAATTATTGGGTCTGTTGGATTTGGGGATTATAACGATTTTCTATTTCCTCTGGATGTCGGGAGACTACATGTAGTTTTCATTGTTGGTGAGTGGTCCAAGGTGTTTTAGGTAGATGTTACTTATGTTGTCAGAGCCAGAGGCGGATGAATGTTTGAGGTTATGAATTATATGCCTCGTCAGGCTGTCTATGAAGGATGTGTAATTTGGTCTATGGCTAAGTCTTTCGTATGTTGAATGATGGGTCGGCCATCAGGGTGAAGGGTAAAATGCCTTGTCTGTACAAAATTATTTATGAATGTGTTTGCTTGTTGTCTGTTTGAGGATAAGTCGATTGTTGTTGTGGTTATTGCTGTGTGAGAGCGTGTTGTTTTATTGTTGGATAGTGCAATCTGTTGATGTCTTGTACATTTTTTTGGTGTTTGTTTCGTGATTGCGTTGACAAATGTTTGCCAATTTAGTGTTTTTTCATGTATTTTTTGTTTATCTCAGTGTTAAGTGCTTGTATTTGGTCTGTTATGTTCTGGGGAATAGGAGTGAGGATATTGTGTTTAAGTATGTCGCGTTGTCACACGTAAACAAAGAAAACGAAGAGATAACTTTTAAAGAAATAGTACAACAACAGATGCAGGAAAATGCAAAGGGCACACTTATTCAAGTAATCAAGGAAAAAGCAAATTGGGTAAAAAATACAGTGGACAGAAAAAAGTGTATTGTAGTATTTGGACTAAAAGAAAAACATAGTTTGGTTAGGTACTTGAGAGAAAAATCAGAAAAAGAAATGGTAAAAACAATTCTAAAAGAAGTGCAAGACGATGACCCAGGAGTAGAAAAAGAAATAGAAGTATATAGAATGGGACACTATTATAAAGAAAGAAATCGACCCCTAAAGCTAAAACTAAAATCACAAATGGTAGAAGACATACTGGCAAAATCAGGTAAGTTAGCAAAGAGTGAACATTACAATAATGTATGGATAAAAAGAGAAATGAATGCTGAGGAAAGAGAAGACACTAAAAGATGAATCTTAAAAAAAAAAAAAAAAAAAAAAGCGAAAAGAATGGAGACCGAAAGCAAGGAGTTCTGTTGGAGAGTCTTAGGCATGAGACTGAGAAAATGGTACACCAAGGTAAGCAAAACGAAAGAAACAGAAAACGGGATGGAGAAAAAAGTGGCCTGTACTAATATAGATGGATAATCTCAGGATTGAGTGAACTAAATGATTACCTGTAAAAAAAAAAACAAAAAAAAAAAAAACAGACATAATGGCAGTTGTGGACATTTATAACAAAGGAGTGGATAAATACGTACCAAGACAGAATCAGGAAAAGGTGTATACTAAGTGCTGGTTCAACAGAAGATGCAGTGAGGCGAAAGATAGAATATATAAAGCTTGGAAAAGATGAAAAAAAGATGAAAAACCTGGAAAGTGGCAAATGTATATCAACCATAGAAACGAATATGTAAAAGTGCCAGAGAGGGACAAAGAAACTACAAAAAAGACATAATAAAAAAATGTAAAGATTAACCCAAAATATCATATAGATATGTGAATGGTAAATCTAAAAATAAACAGGAAATGGTGAAACTACGTCACGGAAATATAGAATATACAGAAGATTTAGAAATGGCATGAACAACCATGAACAGCCAATTCAAGTTGGTTTTCACTAGAGAAAAAGTGCAGGATTGGGACGAAGGGATTGAAATGCGATCACCCCAGCCCCCATCAAAAAAAAAAAAAAAAAAAAAAAAAAAAAAAAAAAAGAGAATGGACCAACTAACGAACCTTGATGTCAGGAAATCACACGGCCCTGACGGAATTGCAAATCGGATACTAAAAGGATGTAAAGAAGAATTAATGGACAAAATATATTACATAATGAGTTGCTCACTCAAAGAAGGAAAAATACCAACGGAGATGAAAATGCCAATATTTTACCAATATATAAAGGAAGAAACAAAAAAGAACCAAGAATGTAAAGAAGAATTAATGGACAAAATATATAACATAATGAGTTGCTCACTCAAAGAAGGAAAAATACCAACTGACTGGAAAATGCCAATATTGTACCAATATATAAAGGAGGAAACAAAGAAGAACCAACAAATTACAGATAGGTCTCCCTTACAAGCCCTGTAGCCAAAAATTGTGAAAAAAAAAAATAATAAGAATAGACGGATAAAACACCTGAAGGAAAACAGTATAATAAACCCGCGACAATTTGGATTCAGACAGGTAAGATCATGTGCCACAAACTTAATTTGTCTCTATTCAAGACTAATAGATATAATAATAATAAAAAAAAAGATGAATGGGCTGATTATGCTTTCCTAGACTTACAAAAAGCCTTCGACAAAGTACCACACAAAAATTATAAAAAAAAATATATATATATATGGAAAATATAGGAGGCATACAAGGTAAATTACTGAACTAGATGGAGGATTTCTTGCATGGCAGAAAAATGAGAGTAGTGCTCAGAGAAAAGAGTTCAGCTTGGGAGGAGGAGGTGATTAGTGGAGTTCCACAGGGATCAGTATTGGCTCCAAAAATGTTTGCTATTTATGTGTATGATATGAAGATGTGGATTGTTGGATGAGCTTCTTTGCAGATGATGCTAAATTGCTGAGGAAAGTGAATACTGAAACAGATTGTGAATCACTACAGAGAGACCTAAACAAGGTTTGGAAACGGAGCCAAAAGTGTGAAGTAGATTTCAACATAAAGAAATGTAGCATGATGGAGTTCGGAAAAAAAGTAAAAAAAAAAGAACATCAGGACAAAAAAAGTTGGAACGGAACAAAGGAAGTAAAGAAAGCGGGATCTGAAAAAGACCTGGGAGTAATTATCTCAAATGACATGTCCCCTGATAAACAGATAAACAAAATTGCCGGAAAATCTTACAACATTCTAAGATCAATAAAGGTAAACTATTTAGACGAAGAAATTGTTAAAACAATACTAGTCACACCAATAAGGCCTAAACTGGAGTATACTGCAACACTATGGTCACCCAGTACCAAAAAGAATATAAAGAAAATTGAACGAATAGAAAGAGCAGCCACGAAAATGGCCCCAACATTTTCAAACCTGCCATATGAGGAAAGACTGGCTAAATTGAAATTGCCGACTTTGGAACAAAGAAGAGAAAGGGGCGACCTGCTGACCATTTACAGAATCATGAAAGGCACAGACGTCCTTGATAGAAAGGACTTACTAAATTGGGATAAGAGAAATACAAGGGGATATGATAAGAAACTCAAAAAGGATAGTTATGAAAGAGACCTGAGAAAAAACAGTTTTTCACACAGAGTGGAACAAACTGGATAGTGTGTGCAAAAACTATACACGAATCTAACAACAAACTAGACACTGCGAGATACAAAGATGCGACACCACGAGCATACAATTAGGTAAATACATATCCCTATCAGGCCCTCTACTCCCATTCTTCTCCTGACATCACTTTCTATTCTCCCTGATTGACCCCAACAACCTTTTGGAAAATGGTTGGTGACCTCAGATACAATCACTTTTCATTATCTTCACCACCAAAACATAATACACCCCAGTTGGCCACAGACACACGTACACCAATTACAAAAGAGCAAACTGAGAAGCTTTCACTTAACAGGCAGAACAACAGTTTGAGACAGTGAACAGTACACCAATCACAGACATAGCCACTGCTGTACACACCTTCAATACAATAATACAAAACGCAGGCAAGAAATAAACTCCAGAGGCAACATAAAATCACACAGCCCAAATTTTATACCAGAAATCCAAAGTCTATTCCGACATTATTTGTGTTGCTGAGCATCACTTTAGATTTTTTCATTTAAAAGTGTTGACGTACAGTATATGGGAATTATTGGAATGGAATTGGAACTTTTGTTTCTTTTTTATTTGATTTACCTTTTCCTTGATGACAACTGTGTTTATCATGCTAGCCAAGGCGTTACTGGAGTAACTGGAGAATAGGTGGATGTATCCACCGGGACATTTGGTGGCGATTGTACAGTCGAGAAGTTGGCTTCCTCGACACTTTCTGGCACTGCATGGGGCCCTGAAGCTTATACATATGCAGTACCCTATGCATATGTATAAGAAAGCACACTGATATCCTATGCCAAATGTTTGATCAGTTTGTAAATATTAGTG
>NC_134778.1:27525985-27555985 GCF_046742065.1 Oratosquilla oratoria | reverse complement strand
GGAGAAGAAAAAGGTGAACAAGATTTTAGAAGTAGTTCAAGAGGATGGCCAAGAAACAGAGAAAGAAATTGAAGAAATATATTGAATAGGGAAATACAATACAGATAAGACCAGACCAATTAAGATCAAATTCAGATCACAAACGACAGCAGAGAATATCATAGCAAAAACAGGGAAACTAGCAGTGATCAATATAAACAGGTATGGATAAAAAGAGAAAATAATACAGAGGGAGGAGAGGATGAGAAAAACGAGAAAAGAAGAGAGTCAGAAAAAGAGAAATTCCATTGGAGAGTAGTGGATATGAAAGTAAGGAAATGGTTCATAGTAGAGAGAAACGGAAAGGAAACAGAAACCACGAACTGAATGATTATCTGAAGGAAAAAGAACCGGACATAATGGGAATTGTAGAGACAAAATTGAAAGGTCCATTACCACCCAACAATGTAGGACATAGTGCATATAATTATTGGATTAGAAACGGAAAGGTAAAACAAGGGGGTGGAGTTATATTCCTGACTAAGAAAGATATAAATGTGAGGAATGTCACATATGGAAAGAGTAGAGTAGAGATTATTGTGATGGAAGTGTAGGAAGAGCAGGAAGTTTGTAGTAAACTATGTGCCTCCTAAAACGGCTTCATGGGAAGAGAGAGAACACAAAAATATGTTAGAAGACACAAGGATAACACTAAATAAGATAATGTAAGATAGAGGAAGAACAGTTAAAATGGGTGACTTTAATTGTAAAGAAATCTGCTGGGAAGAGATGACAGTGAAGGGTGGAGATGACCTATGGGGAAATATACTACTTGATATGAGTATAGAACATACAATGACGCAATGGATACAAGAGAATACTAGGTATAGAAATGAAGAAGAACCATCGAGACTGGACCTAATAATCACATCAGAACCTGAAATAGTGGACAAGATTGAATATAAGACACTAATAAATAAAAGTGACCACATATTGGTTGAACTGGAACTAAATGAGGAAAAATTCATGAAAAAAAATATATATATAGAAAGGGAAGATTGATGTATGGAAAAACAAATTTGATAAAATAAGAGAATTCTTTCAAAAAGCAGACTGGGAAAGGATACACAATGAGGAAACAACAGTAGAAGAGAAATGGAATATTTTGACAAAAATTCTTAAAGAAGGAGTGGAAAAGTATGTTTCAAGACAAAAGCAAGAAAAAGGATATGTAAAGTGTTGGTACAAGAAAAGATGTAGGGAGTTAAAAGACAAAAGGAATAAAGCTTGGATAAAAGAAAAAAAAAAGACAAAAGACCTGAAAAATGGAAAATGTATACTAGTTATAGAAATGAATATGTACAAGTGTGCAGAGCAGAAAAGAAAAAATACAAAAAAGATGTCATAGAAAAATGTAAAGATCAACCAAAACTATTTTACAGATTTGTAAATAACAAACTGAAAAACAAACAAGAATTAGAGAAACTACGACAAGGAGGAGTTGAATACACAGAGGAAATAGAAAGGGCAGAAATTATGAACAAGTATTTTAAATCAGTGTTTACGAGGGAGAACATACAACCTAGAGATATCGAGTGGGAGGAGAAAGTCCCCCCTATGAAAGAGATAGAAGTATCAAGAAATGAAATAATGAATCACTTGAGTAATCTCGATGTAAGAAAATCGCATGGACCAGATGAAATGGCAAACTGGATTTTGAGAGAATTCAGAAAATAACTAACAGACAAAATACATAGTCTAATAAGCAGTTCATTGAAAGAAGGAAAAGTTTCAGAAGATTGGAAAAGAGCAGATATAGTACCAATATATAATGGGGGAAACAAGGAAGACCCTACTAACTATAGACCGGTCTCTCTTACAAGTACGATTGCTAAATTTTGTGAAAGAATGATCCAAATTAGATGGGTAAGGCATTAAAAAAAAAACGAAAAAAAAACGTACTAAATCCAAGGTAATTTGGATTTAGACAAGGACGATCATGCGTCACAAACTTAATGTGTTTCTATTCAAGGCTAATAGATGTAATACAAGAAAGAGTTGGATGGGCTGATTGTGCATTTGTAGACTTGAAAATAGCTTTTGATAAGGTGCCATATAAGAAATTGCTAAAGAAATTAGAAACTGCAGGAATACAGGGCAAAATGCTGAAGTGGATGGAAGACTTCTTGCATGAAAGAAAAATAAGAGTGGTGATAAGAGACAAAAACTTTAATTAGGATAAAGTGATTAGTGGAGTTCCACAAGGAACAATTCTGGCCCCAATAATGTTTGCTATATATATTAATGATATGGATAAAGGAATTGAAAGTTATATGAGCTTCTTTGCGGACGATGCAAAATTGTTGAAAAAAAGTGAACACTTTAGAAGATAGTGAGTCGCTACAGAGTGATCTCAATAAAGTATGGGAGTGGAGTAGGAAGGGGGAGATTGAATTCAATATTAAGAAGTGTAGTATAATTGAATTTGGAAAAAAAAAGAATAGTGGGATCATATAGATTGGGGGAGGATGAAATTAAAAAAGTAGAAAATGAGAAGGACCTGGGAGTCATTATTATGAATAATATGTCTCCTGAGAAATATATAAACAAAGTTTTTGGAGAAACTTATAATTTAATAAGAACAATCAAAGTGGCATTTACATACCTGGACGAAGAAATGGTGAAGAAAATACTGGTCACTTTGATAAGACCAAGATTGGAGTATGCAGCGACGAAGTGGTCACCAAGTACAAAAAAATGTATAACAAAACTTGAAAGAATACAAAGAGCAATTACGAAATTGGCACCAACACTCTCAGAACTATCATATGAGGAGTGACAAGCAAAACTTGAGCTACATACATTAGAGCAAAGAAGAGAGAGAGGAGACTTGATAACTATTCATAGAATCATGAAAGGCATAGAAACTATTGATAGAGAGGATCTAATAAAAGGGAATACTAGAGATACAAGAGGACACGGAAAAAAAAAAAAAGAAAGACAGTTGTAGAAGAGACCTAAAAAAGAACAGCTTTCCCCACAGGGTAATAGACGTTTGGAACAAGTTAGATGAGAATATGGTGTGTGCAAAAAGATACACGAATTTAAAAAGTCTGGATAAAACGAAATATGAAGACGGGACACTACGAGCATAGCTCTCCTTCCCGTAAAATACAACTAGGTAAATACAACTAGTTAAATACACACACACACACACACACACACACACACACACACACACACACACACACACACACACACACACACACACACACACACACACACACACACACACACACACACACACACACACACACACACACACACACACACACACACACACGCACACGCACACGCACACGCACACGCACACGCACACGCACACACACACACACACACACACCACGAACATAGCTCCACTTCCCGTAAAATACAACTAGGTAAACACACACACACACACACACACACACACACACACACACACACACACACACACACACACACACACACACACACACACACACACACACACACACACACACACACACACACACACACACACACACACACACACACACACACACACACACACAAGAACTTTCCTCCATAATTAATGCTTCACTGAGTCAAAACAGTGACTGGAAAATTTCATATATCACTCCCATCCCCAAATGTCCAAACCCACAGTCACTAAGCGACCTTAGACCTATTGCCATCACCCCAATCCCAAGCCTTATCTGTGAGGGTTTTGTATTTGACTACGTATACAACAAAATTGAAGATCAAATCGATATCCAACAGTATGGCAACATGAAATCCTCCTCCACAACTCACTATCTTATTAATCTGCTGGACTTCTTGCACAGCCACTTAGACAAACGCAATACTTCTCTAGCCTTGACCTTTATTGACTTCAACAAAGCGTTTGACCTTTTTGACCATAACATCATCATCTCCAAAGCCATACAACTGTGGATCCAACCGCATCTGGTAGCATGGCTAGCCGCCTTCCTGACCGGACGTCAACAGGCAGTGAGGTACCAGGGATCGACATCCTCCCTCCTCCCCTGACCTGTGGGGTCCCTCAAGGGACCAAGATGGGACCACTGTGCTTCCTCATCCTCATAAATGATGCATTAATGGACACCCCACATAGATGGAAATACGTCGATGACTGCACAGTTGGCATTCCCATCAACACCAGGCAGCCTGATTATTCTTCGCTGCAAAACATCCTAGATAACCTTAAAGCGTGGACCGAGAGCAGCAATGTGACAGTTGCCCACAGCAAGACCGTGGTCATGCACGTATGTACATCCAAACAGGCGGTGGCACCACCTCAACTATCACTAGGAACTCACTCCCTTCAGGTGGTCCAGTCCGCCAAGCTACTCGGCATCACATTAGACGACCACCTTAACTGGAGCCAGCACATCAACAACATCATCAGGACAGCCTCATACAAACTCTACATGCTGCGCAGACTGAGGTCCCTTGGTACCCCATCACCAGATCTAAAGGGAGTCTACACCACCTTCGTACTCCCCTCCCTCATGTACGCCTCCTCGGCCTGGTCATCATCACTCAACATCACACAGAGGAGTAAATTAGAGAGAGTACAAAGAAGAGCGTGCAGAATTATCTTGGGTGGTCAGTATGAGGGATACGAACACGCCCTCACCACCCTCAGCCTGCCAAGAGTGTCCGACAAGCACAGTGAGGCACTGAGTAAGTTTGGACAGGACCTAATGCTCCACCCACGTCACCGTCACTTCCTCCCACCTGACACCAAAACCACCCGCCACGCAACACGACATTCTAACAAGATCAAACCCATCGGAGCACCGAGTACTGACCGATACAAGAACAGTGCTATTCCATCCATTGTTCGCACAATAAACTCATTATAAAATTTAGACTAGGCATATCACTCTTATAATTACTGTTTTACTCATAAAAGTATTCTATTGTATTATTGTCAGTGTATCACTGCTATCTCAATAAACCTATTATTATTATTAATATTATTATTATTACACACACACACACACACACACACACACACACACACACACACACACACACACACACACACACACACACACACACACACACACACACACACACACACACACACACACACACACATACACACACACCACTCGGTGGCGCGGTTGGTAGAGTACCAGACTGTTGGTACGGTGGTCCCAGCGGTACCTGGTTCGAATCCTGCCCAGGGCTGAAATTATTTCAGTATCGCTGCGATTCGAGTCGTTACTCCAACTCTCGTGGGCGGGAAGTTGTGTGTGTGTGCGTCTAAGGTCATAGCATTACCCATAGATCGGTCATACGAGCTCTGAGCTCTCTTCCAGGAGGGAAATAGCTGTCGATCACGAGTCCAACACTTGATCCAAAGACCAAGTGAATACAAGTGAATTCATACACACACACACACACACACACACACACACACACACACACACACACACACACACACACACACACACACACACACACACACACGGCTCGGTGGTGGATTGGTAAGGCACTGGCCTCACAAGCCGGAGAACCGGGGTTCGATTCCCCGGCCGGGCGGAGATAAGTTGGGTTTGTCTCCTATCACGTGTAGCCCCTGTTCACCTAGCAGTGAGTAGGTACGGGATGTTAGTCAAGGAGTTGTGATCTTGCTGTCCCGGTGTGTGGTGTGTGAGTGGTCTCAGACCTACCCAGAGATCGGCAAATAATGAGCTCTGAGCTCACTGCCGTAGGGTGGTGTCTGGCTGTCTCGAACAGAGGCTGCAGCAGATCCGAGGTGAACACACACACACACACACACACACACACACACACACACACACACACACACACACACACACACACACACACACACACACACCACGAGCATAGCTCCCCTTCCCATAAAATACAACTAGGTAAATACACACGCACACACACACACACACACACACACACAACACACACAACACACACAACACACACAACACACACAACACACACAACACAACACAACACAACACAACACAACACACACACACACACACACACACACACACACACACACACACACACACACACATACACACACACACACACACACACACACACACACATATATATATATATGTTTATTTGTATTTGTATTTTTGTAATTGAATTTATTTTGTAACTCATATGTACCAACATTTGTATTCATTATTGCAGAAATTTTGTCAATCCTGATGATGTCTCTTTGAAGACGAAAGCTCGAGAATATTAAATGGAAAACTTTGGAGAACTTGTATCAGCTCACCCTACAACTGGAAAAAAGTTGATAAGACAAATAGAAAACATTAAGAAAAAGTTTAACAATTGTCAGAATGCTGTCGTATTTAATTCTACATGCATCAAAGAAAACCTGCTTCCTTACTTCACGAATATATATATATATATATATATATATATATATATATATATATATATATATATATATATACATATACATATACATATATATATATATATATATATATATATATATATATATATATATATATATATACATAAAGACAATAATATGAATACAAAAACTATGCAAGACAAAGAAGAAGAATGGGAATGGAGGGAAGGTCCATCATGTCAACCAAAGTTTGCGTCATGGTAATGACTCATACAAGTCCTGTATGCTGTTGAAAAACTTTCTTCATTACGATACTCTCCAGCTATACAAGCCTACAGTATACTCAGATTTAAACTAGTAATACCTCCCATTATAAGAACATCGCGGTTATCCGAACATGATTTTTATGCATTGTATAGCACTAAAGTGAATAGCGGAAGTGGGCGGATGTATCTGTAATGATGTTCATATATAATACAGATTTATAAGTTACAATTCTTCTGAGTATTGTTCCTGTCTCTATCATGCCTCTAATTTCCAACATCGACCAAAACACGATTTGTCTTGACAATGTTAAAGAGAGTGAAATATCGACCTTATTTCCTCCTTGCATAAAGACCATTAATGAAAAAATGCACTAATGTGTACGTTATATATATATTTTTGTTTCCTTTAGAATTAACATTCAAACAGCCTTCAGGAATGACTTTTTTCATATACAGTATACCGTAGATTCAGGAAATATTATAATTTTGATTATGGATTTTTAATTTCTAAAGATTCAGGTATGCACACACTAATGCCAGGTCAGTTATTTAATGATAAAAAAGAAACATTCTTGAAGATGAATAGCAAAATAGAAACATAGTCTGAGGACGGAACCTCTGAAAACAAAAACAAACTCTGATGCCTCTTGCATCGTGTCACGTGGAGTTGTCGTCACGTGACGACTAGTCGCAGTCGTGCATAAGTCTCCTTTTAGTGCACGTGCGGCTTTCGCTATCAGTAGACCAGCTGCCACTCGATGGCTCCACTGTTATCCAATATGGCTGTGGCCCATTTAAGTATCTCCTCACTGGTCACGTGCCAGTCCTATTGATAAATAAATAATATTTCTTTCCGAAGAACATGTGACGATTATTCTATTCAGAGCTTTCACTGTAGCATTGCTTCAAATGACAGTCATACATAACTCCATGCATATAAAATACATGCATGAGTACATACATAAATACACACATACATACATTCATGCATACATACACATACATATACACATACATGCATGCATACATACATAAACACATGCATACATGCATGCATACATACATACATACATACATACATACATACATACATACATACATACAAACTCTACATACTGCGCAGATTGAGGTCCCTTGTTACCCCATCACCGGATCTAAAGGGAGTCTACACCACCTTCGTACTCCCCACCCTCATGTACGCCTCCTCGGCCTGGTCATCATCACTCAACATCACACAGAGGAGTAAATTAGAGAGAGTACAAAAGAGAGCGTGCAGAATTATCTTGGGTGGTCAGTATGAGGGATACGAGCACGCCCTTACCACCCTCAGCCTGCCAAGGGTGTCAGAAAAGCACAGTGAGGCACTGAGTAAGTTTGGACAGGACCTAATGCTCCACCCACGTCACCGTCACTTCCTCCCACCTGACGCCACACCCGCCCGAAGTGCCACCTGACATTCCAACAAGATCCAACCCATCAGAGCACCGATGACTGACCGATACAAGAACAGTGCTATTCCATCCATTGTTCGCACAATAAACTTATTGTAAAATTTAAACTAGGCATATCACTCATATAATTACTGGCTTGTATTATTGTCAGCGTATCACTGTAAAACTTAGACTAGGCGTATTACTCATATAATTGCTGTATTGTATTATTGTCAGTGTATCACTGCTATTTCAATAAACCTATTTAATTATTATTATGTACATACATACTACATGCACGCATACATATATGCATACACACATACACGCATGCACACATACATGTATACATACACACATGCATGCATACATACATACACACACTCTACATGCATGCATACATATATACATGCATACATACATACTACATGCATGCATACATATATACATACACACATACACGCATGTATACATACATGCATGCATACATACATATATGCATACATACATACATACATACATACACACATACTACATGCATGCATACATATATACATGTATACATATATACATGCATATACATACATACATGCACACATACAAACACACATACATATATACATACATGCATACATACATACATACACACATGCATGTATAGATACACATATGCATACATACATATACATATATTACATGCATGCATACATATATACAAGCATACATACATACAAACAAAACACACATACATACATATACAGTATATACATACATAAAGGGATACATATATGCATGTATACATACATAAACACACACACATACATACATATATGCACACATACATGCATATACATACATACCCACATGCATACATACATATATACGTACATACATGTATACATACATAAATACGTACGTGCATACATACATACATGCATTAATACATTCATACATATATACACACATATACTTACATATAAACATGCATATATGCATACACACATGCATGCATTCATACATACACATAAACACACATACACATACATACATACATGCAGGCATACATACATATATACATACGCATGCATACACACACTCACACATTCACATAAACACACACACCTACATACATATGCATACACACACACTCACATATGCATACACACACAGTCACATACATACACATAAAAACACACACTTACATACATACATACTTTGTACCAGGGATGGCTAATGAAACCAAATCAGCAATGCAAAATACTGTATTATTGAAAATGAGATAAAGCACTAAAAAAAAAAAAAAAAAAAAAAACACGCACGGTCGCTTTGTAAGCCGAACCAAGACTTATTGTTTTTCGGTTAACAATAAGGTGAAGTAAAACGCTGCACGTCAAAAGTTAATATATTGTACGAGTAAGGTACACTTCGTCTTTCCACTCTTCACCACAGTCACGGAAATGCACTGATGCGTACAGGACGACCTCGCACAATGATCTGATCAGTGCTGCGTGACAAAGCACTCGGGATCCTATCCAAAACAGTTGCTAACTTTTATTTATCTAATTATTTCAATTAATCATTTGCATACAGAATTTTACATTTACACACTTTCAGTTACATGACAACTTCAAATTTGATAGTAATAAAGATCTATATCCCATTCACTCAACTTTCGCATTACAATTTATATGACAAATAATTAACAGGTACAACGACTTCTAGAACTCTGGAACTCACGCTAAAGCACGCACGCACGCACACACGTACACAGAAACTACGCATTTATCTAATTCTACACGTAGTTAATTTCTAACCAATACATGCATACAATAAACGCTCGGCCACGTGAAAGGAGCTGGCCCCAGCGACTTACAATGTAACGTACAAAAGATATAAATGCAATTAGTACATGCTGGCATATGAACATTATATATATATACATGGAGAACATACATGGAACATTAATTTAATAAAGGAAGGTAGTGGAGAACATTTTTGGCAGCTATAGGGATTGAAGGTTCAAGAAGTATGACGGTTGCGAAGATTATATGGGTGGGAGACAGGGGATGTTGAAATGGGAGGGGAGGGAGGAAGGGGTTCTGCGGGAGTCGGAGTGTCATTGTCACAGTCTACACCTCGAGAGAAAAGCTTAAGGGTGTCCAGGTGCATGATGGATTCTGTGTCGGAATGCAAGTGTTTTAGTTTGACTTTGTTTGTAGGTTCTAGTGCGAGGACACGGAAAGGACCAAGAAATTTTGGTGAAAGCTTGGAAGATGGAGAATGGTTCTGGGCATATACAATGTCACCTACTGTAATGTTAGATTCTCTAGCATTTTTATTGTGAAGACGGGCCATCTCGTCTTTAGCGAGAGAAAGAGACTGAGTAATTCTCTTGAAGAGAGAGCTGAAATTTGAAAGTGAAACCTTTACAAAATCATCAAGGTTGTAAATGGGACCTATTTCTGAAGCAAGAAGGTCATATGGGAGTCGCTTGTCGGAACCAAAGATGACAAAGTGAGGCGACTCTGATATGGACCTATTGATGGCACTGTTAAGGCAAGACTGAATCATAGGGACATGGTGATCCCAGGAGAGATGGAGATCAGAAGCGAGGTGTCGGAGAACATTGAGAATCTTTCTGTTTTGCCGTTCAACAAGGCCATTTGAACTGGGGTGGTATGCAACAATATTACATTTTGTGATTTGAAAGGACTTGCAAATATTGGAAAGAATCTCATTGTTGAATTCCGTGCCATTGTCAGAGAGAAGAACTTTGGGAGTAGTGAAGG
The DNA here is from genome assembly GCF_046742065.1 of Oratosquilla oratoria. Lineage (NCBI taxonomy): Eukaryota > Metazoa > Arthropoda > Malacostraca > Stomatopoda > Squillidae > Oratosquilla > Oratosquilla oratoria. The sequence goes on along the minus strand of NC_134778.1, from coordinate 27,545,124 downwards.
GGCAAATAACTTTGTCAATGAATGTCTTTGCAATTGTTGTCGCAGTCTTGTCTGGGATAGGTGCAAGTATGCAAAATCTGGAAAAATGATCCATACACACAAACAGGTACTGGTTTCCACTAGAAGTGAGTGGTAATTTGAGAAGGTCAATTGCAACCATATCAAAGGGTTTGCTAGGGATTGGGTATGTCAATATTGGAACTTTACTTTGAATATGACCTTTATGGCTAGCACATGAATGACAGGCGTCAATGTGGTTATGAATATCCTTTCTCATCGTAAGCCAAAAGTACTGAAGTCTGGCCTGTGTAACACATTTGTCTTTTCCTGGATGTGCAGCAAGTGGAGAATCATGTAAAAGGAACAGAACTTCAGGTACTAAGTCAGAAGGAACTACGAGTTGTTGTACAAGTCTGTTTGGTTCATGCTTGTTGGAAAGTGTGGTTTCGTGATAAAGAACGTCATTGACAAGTCTGAAGTGTTCCAAGGAGGTAGGTAAGTCTGTAAGATCAGATGTATCTCCTGACTCGAGAGAGAATATCACACGTTTCCACATTGGGTCGGATCTTTGAGCTGCTTGTATACGCGCATGAGTAAGAGTGACTGGCTGAGGGAGGGTATTGATAGCAGCAACATTTCTAGAAAGTGCGTCTGCAACATGGTTTGCTGATCCGCGCACAAATGAGAAGGTGGGACTGAATTCTTGAATAGTCAAGAACCAGCGAGCAAGTTTCCCGGACAAGTTCTTGCCTCTGAAAAGTTGAAGAAGTGCCTGGTGGTCTGTATGGACTGTGACAGGATAGCCTAGAATGATTTCCTTAAAATGTCTAAGTGCATATATTACAGCAAGAGCTTCAATTTCTGTGACAGAATAGTTCCGTTCAGCTTTGTTAAGGAGTCTGCTGGTAAAGGCAATAGGGCGAAGGTGTGTGTCTTGTTCTTGCACGAGGACAGCACCAAGACCTTGGAATGAGGCATCGGTGTAGAGAATAAAGGGTAAGTCATAGTTAGGAAAGGCTAAGACAGGAGCAGTGGTAAGGGCATTCTTTAAGTCTGCAAAGGCTTGTTCCTGGGCAGACGACCAGTGGAAGGGTACATCTTTCTTTAGTAGGGAAGTAAGAGGGGCTGCAATTTTTGAATAATTGCGGATGTACCTACGGTAATAACCTGAAAGACCAAGGAAGGAGCGAAGGTGCTCAAGGTTCGTTGGACGAGGGAAGTCAGCAACAGCTTTGACTTTATCAGAAACCGTAAGAATGCCATCAGAAGTTAGTACATGTCCAAGAAAACGAATTTCTTTCTTAAGAAAGGAGCATTTGCTGAGTTTAAGTTTAAGGTTGGCATCTGCAAGACGAGAAAAGACTTGTTGAAGGGTGTGAATGTGGTCGGGTACAGATTTGGAAGCTATTATGATGTCATCCAAATACATGAAAACATTTTCACCAATTAAGCCATGAAGTACGGTATGCATAAGTCGTGTGAAGACAGAAGGAGCAGAAGTGAGACCCATAGCCAAACGTTTGAATTGGAAATGACCAGAAGGGGTAGAGAAGGCTGTTAGAGGTCTGCTTTCCGGAGCAAGAGGAATTTGAAAATATCCTGACATTAGGTCTAAAGTTGAAAAGACAGTATTATTCTGACCAACAGAATGTAGAATTTCCTGGAGAACGGGAATGGGCGTTCTTTCGGGGACAGTGATTTTGTTAAGCTCTCTAAAATCAACAACAGGTCGAAATGTACCATCTGGTTTGGGAACAACAAATAGGGGAAAATTCCACTCAGAAATAGAAGGTTCAATGATATCTTGGGCAAGCATGTCTGCAATGAGCTTGTCCACAATCTTGCGCTTACTGTGCGGGAGTCTATAAGCCGGAATATAGCAAGGTTTAGAGCCATCACGAAGGGGAATGTGGTGGTGAATGAGGTCTGTAGAACCTAGGGATTCACCTGGCAAGGCAATGACATGGCGAAAGGCATTGCATAAAGAAGTTAATTCCTGTTGAGCATCGGGGAAGTCAAGGGTTTTGAAGTGAGATGCGTCAATAGGAACGTGTGCTTGATGCACATCGGAGTTAATGGTACAAACTGGCAAGGAAGAATTTTGGTCATCTATGACTTTTACTCTTGAAGGATACACAAGAAAATCACATAAGTTAGTACCAAGTTTGAGGTGGAGGGGAGCATGAGTATCATTGGCAACAAGAAAAGATGTATGACCTTTCTTGGAGGTAGTGCATAAGGCTGAAATTAGTGATATGCCTTTGACACGTGTGGATTCTGGCATACAGAGAACATCACATTCCGGAGCTTGGAAAATGCGAAGCTGCACTTTGAAATACTCATGTGGTGGAAGAGTCACAGGTCTTGTTAACACTGCATGAGTAGTGCGACACATTGTGGAAAGCACATCAGAGACAGGGGAGGAGGTAATTACTAAATCATCTAAGGAAGGAGAAATCTGGCTTTCTGTTGGAGAGAATTCTGTAGAAGGGGGAGAACATTTGGTATTCCTTTTCCTTGATTTAGGCATGCGAGAAGAACGCAAACGCTTTGTACGGGTGGGAACTTTGTGCAAGGTCTGTTCACTAGAAGGAGGAAGTGAATTCTGAAGAGAAAGTTCAGATGATGATTGTACAGTATCCTGGGACGTGGGAGCTAGAGGAGAAGGGGAGGAAGTACTCTCAGTTTGAGTTATCTGAATCTGGGTAGAGGGGGTAGGAGGAGCAACAATAGTGGGCACTGACACAGTTGGCATGCTGTGGGAGGGGGGATTTGCAGAAGGTGGGTGAGAAGTAGTCGCCAAGGGTAGGGCTGGTATAAAATGACGACCGTAAGCAATGCCATGGCGTTGGGGAAAGACGCTAATTCCATATTGCTGCATAGTGGCTAGTCCCAGAAGGACATCTGCAGGAAACTGTACATCAGCCACATATAGAGGGATATGAATCTCGTGACTGTTAGGATGAAGAATTATTGGAAGATGGATCTTACCTAAAACTGGAAATGGAACACCATCTACGTTAGTAAGTTGGATATCAGAAGGTTCCAAGATTGTAACATGCTTATAGGATAGGCGGAGTTTGTGGAAGGTGGAAGAGGTTATGATATTTACAGGAGAACCAGTATCTATGAAGAGAGATATAGGAAAGGTATGAACCATAGCAGGAATGGAAATAGCATTGGACCATGTGTTAGAGTTAGAAAGAGTACAAATGGGAAGGGTGGGTGGTGGGGATGGGATAGGCATGCTAGGAGGGGTTGTGCTGAGAGAAGGAGAGGGAGATAGTCATATAGGAGAAGAAGAAGGAGAAATTCGACGGGAAGAGAAAGTCTGTTGAGAGGGGTTGGAGTTCAAAACACGACATTCTGCAGCCGTATGGAAGCATTTACCGTGGACAGGGCAATCTTTATCGGGAGGAGTGGAGAGACGAATAGCACATCTGTTAGCATAGTGGCCTGGGGTTTTGCAATAGTAACAAATAACCGTTGAACGTGAGAAGGATCTTTGTCTAGGTCGAGAAATGGATCTGGGACGGAAAGTGGATCTTTGCCGAGAGGCAGATCGGGACACATGTGCAACTGCTAAGGTAGGTTTGGGGATTGGGGCTGGCTGGGCATCAATGTCTGTCAGTGTCTTTGGTGACTCTTGGATCTGATGAGACAAAGTTGAGATGGTCATATTTGGAGTGAACTGTATGGATTTGGTTTTGTTTAAGGTGTCTGGATGGAGAAGAGAAAGAAAGCGAAAGTACGCAAAGAGGGATGCAACCTGGTTAAGGGAGATTTTTCCATCGGCATCAACCCAGTTGGAAGATGCTAGAGTGGATTTTAGACGAGCCTTTATGTCTGAAGCAAGTCTTGCAGCCTTTTCTTTTCTGACATAAGGAGGAGAGTTTATTTGTAAGGCAAGGTCATATAGGGGAGTGAGAACACCAAGGGTAGCGTGTTGGCCAAATTGAGTCTTTATTAAGTCAACAAAAGTAGAATATGTGTTGCATTCTTGAAATGCATCTGTTTGCAGGATGTCTCCAGCTACGGAGTTCTGATCAACAAAGCTGCGTAGGACACTGAGTTTTTCATCATCAGTAGTGCAATTTCTACGATTAATAGCTGCTTCGACATTGTTAAGGAATGAATGGAAGGGAATATTGGAACCTGTGAATTTGGGTACGTCTACCGTGTCGTGTACAATAGTCATGAGTTGACGGGGTTGTTGGGTTGAGGAAGAAGCCATGTTGGTAGGGCTTAAACTTGGGGATGAGAACGGAGAAAAAGGTAGGGGTGGAAGGTCGTTTAGTGACACACTGAGTAGCGATGAGAATTTTGGGGAGGGATGAGGTGAAGGTGTTGAGTCTGTGGATGAAGGTAGACTCTGGAGGGAGGGGCTACGAAAAATATTACAAGGAAGGTCTGTCATAAAGGATGTACTGACTGCCAAAATGGTTTTCCACTTACCTTAGAAATACTAGAAGAAGACGTCTTGAGATGTAGAGAGAAGACACAGAGGGATGGAGAAACACACAGGTGAAATGGAAGAGCAGTGGAACTTGCTGCAAACAGTGGAAGATTTTAGTAAGGGTACACAGAAATCTATTGGAGTTATAAGGAATTATGAAGGTATTTTAACATTAATATATACATACACAAAATAATACAAGTAATAATGGTAATGATATAAAGAAAACAAAAAGTAACACTATTGTTTGTATGGCAATGCTAAGTTATAACACAACACTGATTTTACGAGTATAAAGAACTGCTTTAGAAACTGTAAGAATGTCACTTATGGAGGAGGGGCTCAGTAAACCAACTGGAATCGTCGTGTAACGGAGACGACGTCGGGTGGGTGATGTGGAGGGTAGAGCGCTCAGCAAAGACGGCGGAGGTGGTTGGTGTCGCAGTGGAGGCGAGTCCGTTGGGTCTCGCTGTGAGGAACGGAGAGCGGATGGAGGTGGAGTGGTGCCTTGCGCGGACGGTGACGTCACGCATGGAGCTAGGCCGTGAGCTGGGCTGGTGACCTCGTTTTTGCAAAGCACAGTACCGGACGTTTGTGGAAGTAGTTGAAGCTGGAGCGGAGACTTCAAAACGGTCGTGGTTTCTGGATTCCACTTTGGAAGTGGAGAAGTGGAGCAGAGACTGGAACTGCGTAATCCACTTGAGGAAGAAGATGATGCTGGAAGTACGCGTTTGCAGGAATTGGAGTCACGCGTATGCCGAAGGTAGTTGGTGAGCTGACTCGTAGAATGATTGACAGCTGGGTAGGGGGTGCGAGCTGAAGGGTGACGGTGAGAGTGAAAGACGGGAAATGCGAACGATGGCTTGGGTAGCGACGAACGTGGTTGGAGGTAGCGTGGTGAGGTGACCTTATAGCACTGGCGCTTGTGTATGGTGGAATGCCGCTTGCAGGGCAGAGAATTGCTTGAAAATGCAATATGGGATCACACAAGGAGCGCAGACTGGAAAAGGGTCACACAGATCTTCACTCTGTTGTTAACAATGCAGAGAGAGACTTGTACACTGCCGATGCACTAATGGCGTAGACGCTGTGGGTAGGCCGGTTGGGGAGCACTTAACTTTCGACACCGCGCCACCATTTATTGTTTTTCGGTTAACAATAAGGTGAAGTAAAACGCTGCACGTCAAAAGTTAATATATTGTACGAGTAAGGTACACTTCGTCTTTCCACTCTTCACCACAGTCACGGAAATGCACTGATGCGTACAGGACGACCTCGCACAATGATCTGATCAGTGCTGCGTGACAAAGCACTCGGGATCCTATCCAAAACAGTTGCTAACTTTTATTTATCTAATTATTTCAATTAATCATTTGCATACAGAATTTTACATTTACACACTTTCAGTTACATGACAACTTCAAATTTGATAGTAATAAAGATCTATATCCCATTCACTCAACTTTCGCATTACAATTTATATGACAAATAATTAACAGGTACAACGACTTCTAGAACTCTGGAACTCACGCTAAAGCACGCACGCACGCACACACGTACACAGAAACTACGCATTTATCTAATTCTACACGTAGTTAATTTCTAACCAATACATGCATACAATAGACTGACTCCGTCCCCAAGCCACGACAACCAGCTCAGACTTGGCGGGAAAACATACACACTTAACGTGAACATTTGGTTCTTAGAATAATACATTAAATATATACATACATACATATACCAAGGCTTTTTCCCCCTCCACCCTCCCCCTTATCTTAGCAACTCCTGGATGACGGGTCATCCCTGCACCTTGTCCACTGCCCTGGGTCAGAGGCAGTGTCGCGAGTCACAGCACATCCACAGCAAAGCCGCTTCATTAAATCGGCGACCCCCCTCTCCGTCCCCTCATGCATAAAAGGAGAAGACGGGGAGAAATCCCTTAAGGCCGCGTCAAATTTTGCTCAGACATACTCCCTCACCCCCCCATCCCCCCACCCATTCCACCTCATGCATCACAACATCATCCATATACAACCATTCTCCATTCACCCCTTTCTTCTGTCCTCTCCCGTCCTTCCTCAACAGACATTCCTCTCTTCCCCAAAGCTCCATTGAGCCCATCCATCCATCTCATCCTAGGACGTCCCCTCATGTTCACTCCCTCCACATCTGCCTTCCATACCTCTTTTACTAGTCTTTCTTCACTCATTCTTTCCATGTGTCCAAACCATCCTAATACTCTTTCATCAACCCCATCTCCCAGCTCCCTTTCCACTCCTGTTCTCCTCCTCACCTCCTCATTTCTCACGCTATCTAGCCTAGTAACCCCCATCATACTTCTCAGACACCTCATCTCAAACACATTCAAACTACTTCTCTCTTCCTCTCTTATGTTCCATGTTTCTGCCCCATACAATGCTGTTGGCACAATCACTCCTTCATACAGTCTCCTCTTAGCATCCATTCCCAAATGTCTATTCCTCATTACACTTTTTAATCCACCAAGGCATTTACTCACTTCTCTCAATCTACATTCTACCTCCACCTTCACTCCACCTTTTCCTACCACATTTGCACCCAAGTATCTAAAACTATCCACTTCCTCCAGTCGCTCTCCCTTAATGCTCACTTCCAGTCTACTGCCACTTTCACCCCTTGTACATCTCATCACCTTACTTTTACCCACATTTATCTTTAGCTTTCTTCTATCACACACACTCCCAAACTCTGTCACCAACTTCCTCAATCCCTCCTCCGATCCTGCCACAAGCGCAGTGTCGTCCGCAAACAACAGCTGGCTCACCTCCCACTTTTCTCCATTTTCTTTAACCATCTCCAATCCCTGACCCACTACCCTTGCATTTACCTCTCGCACCACCCCATCCATGTACAAGTTGAACATCCAGGGCGACATAACGCATCCTTGACGAAGTCCACCTTTACCTCGAACCACTCACTCTCTCCATTTCTAATCGTGACATATGCTCTACTACTCTCGTAAAAACTCTTGACAGCTCCTAGAAGCTTCCCTCCTATCCCATATATCCGAAAAACCTCCCACAGTGCCTTCCTGTCTACCCTGTCATAAGCCTTTTCCAGATCCATAAAAGCCCCAAAAAACATACTTCCCCTTTCCTATAGCTTTCTCACATATTTGTCTTACCACAAAAATCTGATCTACACAACCTCTACCCGTCCTAAACCCACACTGTTCCTCACCAATTACTCCCTCTGTTCCTCTCCTAATCCTCTCAATCAAGATCCTCCCATAAGCCTTCCCAACTACACTTAACAAGCTAATCCCTCTGAAACTACTACACTCACACTTGTAAAGTGGAACTATACAGGCATTCCTCCAGTCCTCTGGCACTCTACCCTCTCTCCAGCAAACATTAAATAACCTCACCAGCCAGTCCACCATCACTGTACCTACTTTTTTTTTAAGACATTCTGCATGGCATCCATTCAGGCCAGGTGCCTTACCTGCTTTCATTATCTTAACGACTGCCTTCACTTCATCCTTCCTTATTTCTCCTCCATTTTCCTCACTCATCACTCTCATTTTCTTAGCCTTTCCCACTGCAGCTATCTTTCCCTCCCTATCCTCCTTCACATTTAGCAACTCCCTAAAATATTCTTCCCCTTACTGCCTTCTCTTCCATTATCATCTCTCCATCTGCACCTTTTACCTTTTCTTCTCTACTTGATTTGCCTCCTCTTCCTCTCTTAATCTCTTTCCAAAACATCTTTTTATTACTTTCAAAATTTTCTGTCATACTTTTAACCCATTTCACATCTGCTCTCCTCTTTGACTCCTTTACCTTTTGCTTTACTTCTCTTTTCTTTTATTTGTACCTCTCATATGACTCCCTCATCCTATTTTGTAACCAATCTGTGAAAGCTCGCTTCTTCTCTTCAACAACCAAATAAACAATATAGAAAAAATGTATGTACAGCACACAAGGAATATTATATGTCACTATTACATTGCACGGCCACCACCACGGCCACCCCACCGAGCAAACGAGAAAAACAATTGACCACAGCAAGACAAAATGGACAACGTATACTTCTGACTCCACACACACCACATGGGAATGATAAAAGTGTGGAAAGAAGTTGGCTCATCAGCATACCCTATACATAAAAATGATATACAAAATTAAATGACATAAGGACAATACATAGTAATACATACACACAACAAGAAGATATAAAGTACTGCATTCAATTACAAGAAACATACATAAAAATGTACACAAACACTAGAATCACACAAGGGAACTGTACACAAACACAAGAAATACACAAAGGAACTGTACAGAAACGCTAGAAATACACAAGGGAACTGGCGCCAGTTAAACACGAGAAAAACACAGGAATTACCGGATGTCCGGGACATGACAACTTATAGCTAAACATTACAAAATGCAATTCAAGACATTACACTTAAGAGCTAAACAATAGTTACACATTATACCTAAGAAAGGGACACAAAAATGATAAACATCACAAAGAATACAAGACATCGTGAATAAATCATAAGCAATATACAAATACAGTTTAAGTAGATACAGGACCCCTTGACCGAAGACTATCATTATGAAGGGATATACAAGGCATAATTTGAATAGGGGGCATTGGGAGAGGCCGGGTAAATGCAAGGATAGGCTCTTTTGTAACCTTAAGCCTATCCGCGTGTAACACCTCGCTCAGTCCCTGTGAAGGATCAAAGAGCCTGAACTTATTAGGATGTAATTATTCCGTTACCAACTAGGGACCTGCATATCTACAACTGAGCTTAGATTGTCGGTCAGGCATGCTTTTATACACATGATCCCCAATACTAATTTTAACAGGCTTAGCCCGTAGATGCTGGTTTTTAACACCTTGGCCTTGGAAACATCAAGTTGACTTCTAACTGAACTATAAATAGAATGCAAAGTGTGACTTTGGAGTTGGCCATAGTCATCAATATTGTAGAGGGGATGAGGAGGACTTTCAAGCACATCATAAGGGAGCCGTTTTCCATCCCATAAATAACATAATGAGGCGTCTTGCCTGTAGAGACACTAATGGTGCTGTTAATACAAGCACTGACATGGGGAAGCCAGTCCTCCCAAGATTCATGAATGTTTCTAGCAACGTGACTGAGTATGTCTAACATCTTTCTAGTCGTCCTCTCCACAAGACCATTGGATGCAGGATGGTAAGCAGTCGCGAATGTTTGCGTGATGCCGTAACGCTCACAAATGCTCGCTAAAACCTCATTCCTAAATTCCGACCCATTGTCACTAAGGAGCACTGAAGGAATAGTGTATGGACAAAAAACATGAGAAACTAAAGCATGAGCTACTACTGGAGCCAATATTACAAAACGACTAAAGTGTTTCACACACACAAGGACATACACAGAACCTTGAGCACTACGAGGCAGTTGTAAAAGAGTCTATAGTCATAGTCTGAAAAGGGCGAGAAGGAGCTGGGTACTCTAAGTTGGGAGCAGTGTGCGTAGAACCTTTGTTCTGGGCACAAGAGCTACATTGGCCTACATGAGAGGTAATGTCCAGTTGCATTTTTTGGCCAATAATACTTCTTACGTGCCATAGCCAGGGTTTGTCATGACCTGGGTGACCGGCCTGAGGGGCATCATGAGCAAGGGACAGAACAACAGGAACTAGGGAGTCAGGGATCACTAGTTGTGCCACATCCCCTGTCCTACAAAGAAAATCGGGACAGGGGAACAGGTAAATCTGGTAAGGTTGTATCATCACCAGACTCCAAAGCATAAATAACAGCAGACCAAACAGGATCCTAACGCTGAGCTTTGGCTAGATCCTTCAAAGAGAAGTGGTCAATTACTGTAACAGCAGCAACAGGGAAAGTGAAAGTGAAAGGGCATCAGCAACGTTGTTTACACGCCCTGGAATATGTTTAAGGGTTGGGTTAAATTCTTCAATCGTGAGAAACCATCTGGCTAGGTGACCTGTTAAATTTTTGCCTTAGAAAAGCTGAGTGACAGCAATGTGGTCCGTGTAGACGGTAACAGGATATCCAAAAATGATATCACGAAAATGTTTTAAATTCCATACCACTGCTAAGGCCTCCAGATGAGTGACAGAGTAGCGAGACTCAGGCTTGTTAAGAATGCAACTAACATATGCAAGAACAAGTGGTCTACAACCGTCTACTTGCTGCATAGGTACAGCTCCAATACATGTACCAGAAGCAACTGTACAAATAGTAAAGGGAAGGCTATAGTCTGGGAATGCCAACACAGGGGCTTCAGTAAGTGCAAGTTTCAAGGAATCAAAACTTTCCTGATGAACATCACGCCATTGGAAGGAAGTATCCTTCTTGAGGAGACGTGTTAGTGGGGAAGCAATTGAAGCAAAATTCCTAATAAATGCACGATAGTACCCTGCCAGACCAAGGAAGGAACGTACATTCTCAACTGACTTAGGTATAGGGAAGTCCCTAACCACTTTGACCTTATCATCAGTAGTGTGAATACCATGTTTGTCAACAACATGACCTAGGAATTGGATGCTAGACTTAAGAAAAGAACACTTGGGCAAATTGAGTTTCAATCCAGCATCAGCAAACCGTTGCAAGACCATGGACAACTTAGTGAAGTGGCTCTCCACATCCTTGGAAACTAAGATCAAATCATCCAGGTAAACAAAAAGTCCGTTGCCTATTAGACCATGAAAAATGGAGTTAATCAAGCGCTGGCAAGTCAAAGGAGCATTCCGCAACCCCATGGGGCAACGAAGCCATTCATAATGTCCACTGGGAGTAGAGAAGGCTGTGATTTTACGAGACTTCTCCTCCAGGGGTATCTGCCAAAAACCCACTTTCAAGTCTAAGGTGGTGAACACCGTATTACCAGTGCCAATGGACTGAAGGTCACTTAATACAGGCAAAGGGTAATGGTTAGGACTAGTGACCTCGTTAACTCGCCTATAATCAATAACAGGACGAAAAGATTCATCCTTCTTAGGCACCAGAAGGAGGGGTGAGTTCCACTCCGAGTGAGACTCTTGTACAATGCCTTCACGTAACATGTCGTCAACCAAGGACTGTGCAACAAGCCGACGAGAGTGAGGCAACCTATAAGAGGGAACGTAAACAGGACGAACACCTGGTTGAAGATCAATTCTATGAACCACACGATCTGTAAGTCCTAATGGATCACCAGGCAAAGCCAAAGCCTGACGGTGGGTCACTAACAGTTCAATGAGACGAGGCGTCTCATTAGGAAAATCAGTCTCACCTACAAACATTGCAAATTTGGAAGCCAAATGAGCCGTGTCACTCATTTGTGGAGGCTGTAGCACAGAAACTGCAATGATAGGAATTTAATCCTGAAGAGCATCAACACCAACTATTTCAAAGGAGCCTAAGTGACTGCCAGGAGAGAGTGTAATAGGAGCACCCGTGACGTTGGTTTTCATAGCTGTGGTAATATGATCCTCGCGAATAGTGGAGAGAGTCCATTCCAAAGCAAGGCGACGAACACGAACAGAATCAGGCCCAATTGGAGCACCTGAAATGCGCACCGGAACTCGAACTGCACTTGAAGGTTCAATACAATGCTTTCCAACAACAACAGCAGCACAAGAAAGAATATGAGAGTTAAAGCGAGGAGGTCCCTTAGAAGGCAATTGAACAACCTGATCATGCACAGGAGAGGAGTCACAAATGAAAACTGGGCTATCCGTTCCAGGAATAACAAAATTACAGAAAGTCACAACACGGCGAATAGGAGATATATCAATGCATGTGCTGTAAGAGCATCAATGCCTGAGAGGCAATCACACATAAGTGCAAGACCAGAGACAACAACAAAAGTGACATGGAACACTGTAGCATGTGAGGTAAACCTTAAGGGAATGCGAACAGACCCAAGAATAGGCAAAGGGGCACCTTGTACAGAAGGGGGATTGTACAAATCACAGAGAGCATAATAAGCTTTTCTACTTATGAGACTACATTCTGCACCAGTATCTACAGTGAGTGAAAGAGTTGTATTCCCTGTAAGAAATTGGAAGGTAGCTAAAAAGACTCAGCAGCCACCAAGGGACCTCACACTAGGGGTCAAACCTTTGGGTTGGGAAACGAACGCTTGTGAAATTGGGACGGAGATTGTCTAGGCTGAGAAGATGTCTCTGCTCTAAGCTGCGAAATCTTGAAACACTGATCTGTCGAGTGTTTACAACGCCCATGGATATGGCAATATCTAAGCTTATCCCACTACTCTAGAGAGGTCATGTGTCACATTAGAAGAAACATCCGATACATTCCTACGGACAGTGGACTGTCTTGACTTGTGCACATGACGCTTACGACGAAAACAAAAATTACTCGAATGACCGGACTTGTTGCAATAGGTACATGCGAGTACAGGAGGGGGTAAATGTAGAGGAAGAGGAGATGCGAGTAGGAATTGAAGACTGTGGGGGTGGAGGGGGAGAACTAGGAACATTAGCTTGTTGCTGAGTACTACTAATACACAAGGAATCAGAAGGCACTTCCCTAAGTTTACATGAAAGCTTAGTTGCAAAAGACAGTAGGGTCTCATATGCCTTATAGCTGAGAGAAGAGGCAGCTCTCCTCTCAAAGAATATATAAAAGAAACTCCAGAATAAGGCGGAACCTATCCACTGAGATGGTGCCATGATCAACCCACTTTGTATGGGAGAGAGAATCTAAGGCTTCAACTACAATTTTGCTGGCTTGGGCCTGAGCACGCCTATAGTCAAGAATGCCTAATTTGGATGTAAGGGCATCAGCCAAAGTAAAGCACCAATTAAAAGAATTTTATACTGGGGTATCAGAAAAAAAAAAAAAGGAAATTAGACTTGGGGGTCAAGGCACGCCGCAGATAACATCTCACAAGCTAAAGAATTAGGCACAAGCTGTGACCTTACAAAGGAGATTTTCTCCGACCCTGTTGACACATTAGTATTAACAATACAATCTTCACACTGGCGAAGAAAATCAATGGCTTTATAATGGGGATCTTCACCAGAAAATTTCATAACAGTAGGATCCTGATGTAACAGTGTAAACGTGTGGGCCATTGTCTGAGTTGATGTTTGGGTAGGAATAAATGAGGGAAACTTATGTTTACTAGACATCACTAAATTACATCTTGGGAGTACGGTCCCACCACGTAATGACATTAACTTGAAAAGTAGAAATAAATGTTATATACATACAATGAGTATTGCGACCGCTCACAAAAACACATGCCCTTTTACATGAAAGAAAAAATTCATCTAGGTAGGCAGTTGTAAAATAATGTCCAATACACAGGAAATACCCAAAACAAAGAATAAACAATAACACCAGTTTTCTTATAAGCAATCAAAGAAAACGTGATCGTTAACAAATGACGTCACGAGAGAAACAAACATGGCAGCCAAGATAACGCCTTGCTATAATATATGAAATTTATACAATTTTTTCACAAAATCTCAAAAGGAGATTACAGGAATGCTTACGACAGGAAAATATATCCATACACAAAAAGGTAATAAATTCATGCATGCATTAATAAATACATACATATACATATATATACTAACAGACATATAAACATGCATATATGCACACACACATGCATGCATTCATACATTCACATGCATACACACTCACATACATACACACGACAAGGTGGCGCAATTGGTAGAGTCCCCGACTGTCACTACCGCGGTCCGGGTTCGAATCCTGCCCAGGGCTGAAATAATTTCAGTATAACTGCGCTTCGAGTCGTTACTCCAACTCTCGTGGGCGGGGAGTTGGGTGTGTGTGTGCGTGTAAGGTCATAGCATTACCCATAGATCGGTCATACGAGCTCTGAGCTCTCTTCCGAGAGGGAAACAATTGTCGATCACGAGTCCAACACGTGATCCAAAGACTAAGGTGAATCACATAAACACACACACACCTACATACATACATACATGCATATATACAGACAAATAAACATTCACGCATATATACAAACATGCATACATACATGCATACATACATGTATATATGGTCCTTAGGTAGGTTGAAAAAATGCCTAGGGCATTAATAAAAAGTAATTCTAATAGGTCAAATTGCATTACATTCAAATGCCTCGGCGGGAAGTTTGTTCTATTCATTAACGACGTGGCTGGAAAACTTGTTTCTATGTCTTTGTTAAATCTACGTCTTGGCAGCTTGAAACCATTATTCCCCGTCCGGTTGGCATTTATTATCTTAATTTCCATTACGCAAATTTCGTTTAAAATCGAAAGGTTTATTGTAAGTTTCTTTTGATTCTCTATTTTTCTCTTCTTTTTAACAAGATTAAGATGTTCTAATCCGGTTACACTTTTTTTTTCTTCTCATATTTAATGATATTTAAGGGCAATACAGAAACATCATATTATAAGTGTGGGCGGACCAGTGATCTTTATATTTGGTTGATGATAGCTTACAATTACTAGTTCTTGATCAAATCCCCTTGTTTGTACATTTCCTTGCAGTCACATACTTTAGAATGGTCCCGAGAATTCCACGGCTCTTAAATTCATCTACTCCCTGAACTGCGCGCGGTGGAAAAATTAAATAACAAAAAATAGATTAATAAAAGCCGACTCGCCATCTATTGTAGCTGAGACAATGTCTTCTCCTCACTCTAATTGGTTTCTCCTGTCACTGGCAGCCTCTGTTTTCACTTAACCTGTTTGTGTGTGTGTGTGTGTGTGTGTGTGTGTGTGTGTGTGTGTGTGTGTGTGTGTGTGTGTGTGTGTGTGTGTGTGTGTGTGTGCACGCGCGAACGCATGGGAATGTGTTTTTATTTCCGACGACTTTTGAACTCTTTTGGCAAAGGCCTATGAAGCTGTCCTCCTCAGGCTGTCGTATTTACGATCTCGTCGCGTTGTTCTGAAGAGAGAACGACGGAGGAGAATACGCAGTGGCAGAGGGCTCTCCCATTTCTCCGTAGTTGGCGATGGGAGGAAAGAAAGAAAGAAGAAAGGAAGAAAAGAAGAGGGATGAGGGGAAGAAAATGGAAAGAATAGAAATATAAAAGGAAGGAAAGAAAACGGAGAGAAAGAAGAACGGAAGGAAGAAAGAAGGAAAGAAGAGAGAAAAAAGAAGGGAAGAAAGATGGAAGGAAGGAAGAAAGACAGAAACAAAAAAGAAAATGGAAGGAAGAAGAGAAGAAAGAAAGGAAAAAAAGAAGATAGGAGGAAATAATGAAAAAAGAGAGAAAGAAGAAATGAATGATGAAAGAAGGAGAGAAAAAAGAAAGAAAGAAAGAAGGAAGAAAGAAGATGGAAGAAAGGGAAAGCAGAAGGAAAGAAGGAAAGAAAGAAGGAAAGAAGGAAGGAAGAAGAAAGGAAAGAGAAAAGAAAGAAAAAAGAAAAAATGAAACAAGAAAAGAAGGAAAGAGCAAATGAAATAAATAAAATAATAAACAAAAAAGAAATAAGAAAAGAAGGAAGGAAAGAAAGGAAGAAAAAGAAAGGATGGAACAAAAGAAGGAAGTAAGGAGGAAGAGAGAAGAAAGGAAGAAAGGAGGGAAGGAAGGAAGGAAGGAAGGAAAGAAGAAAGATGGAAGGAAGGAAGAAAGGAAGGAAGGGAGGAAGGAAAGAAGGAAGAAAGGAAAGAAGGAAGGAAGGAAGGAAGGAAGAAAGAAGGATGGAAGAAAGAAGGATGGAAGAGGGGAATGAGTGAAGAAGTAAAAATGAAGGAAGGAAGAAGGGAAGGAAGGATGGAAGGAAGGAATGAGTGAAGGAGGAAAGTAAGAAATGAAGGAAGGAAGGCGGGAAGGAAAGAAGGAGGGAAGGAAGGAAGGAGGGAAGGAAGGAAGGAGGGAAGGAAGGAAGGAAGGAGGGAAGGAAGGAAGGAAGGAAGGCGGGAAGGAAGGAAGGAGTGAAGGAAGGAAGGAAAGAAGGAAGGAAGGAGGGAAGGCCGAAAAGGGAGAAAGGAGAGAAGCCTCAACCTAACAACCCTAATATAATTGGGGTGGAGAAATTCCCTCTCTACATCAGAACCCATTGATACCGTTAGCTAACAAATAACAGCAACAACACTAAGCTCCTAATGCGATGTAAGCTAGTGATGATATTAACAAAAAAGTTGAACTTAAGTAACAACATAGAAATACAAAAAAAAAAAAAAAAAGTCTCTATGAGTCCATGACGAAGACGAAGAAGACAAAGAAGGGGAAGAAGGAGGAGAAGAAGAGGAAGAAGAAGAGGAAGAAGAAAAAGAAGAAGAAGAAAAAGAAGAAGAAGAAGAAGAAGAAGGAAAAGGGGGAAGGGAAAGGGGAAGGAAAAGGAGAAGGAGAAGGAGGAGAAGGAGGAGAAGAAAAGAAGAAGAAGAAGAAGAGGAGGAAGAAGAAGAAGAAGAAGAAGAAGAAAAAGAAAAAGAAGTGTGTGTATGTGTGCATATAGCGTAGTTGGTAAGTCACTGCGTACTTGTCATGTGATAGCTGAGTTCAAGTCCTCGGCAGTACCACATTTAAATTTCTGGTTGTGGCCTCCATTGAGTCTCCCGATGTTGATGGCTTAGAATTAAAGTGCATTGTGGTTGTTAAAAAAAAAAAAAAAAAAAAAAAAAATTATATATATATATATATATATATATATATGCATATATACATACATACATACATACATACATACATACATACATACATACATACATACATACATATATATACCAAGGCTTTTTCCCCCTTACAAGGGAGGTAGCCAAAAAGGAAAAGGCATAAAATCATTCCCACCCATTCCATCCCTGAATACACTCCACACCCCTCCACCCTCCCTCTTCCCTCTTATCTTAGCACCTCCTGGATGACGGGTCATCCCTGCACCTTGTCCACTGCCCTGGGTCAGAAGCAGTGTCGCAAGACACAGCACATCCACAGCAAGGCCGCTTCACTAAATCGGCGACCGCCCCCCTCTCCGTCCCCCCATTGCATAAAAGGAGAAGACGGGGAGAAATCCCTTCGGGCTGCGTCAAATTTTGCTCACACATACTACCTCACCCCCCATCCCCCCGCACATTCCACCTCATGCATCCCAACATCATCCATATACAACCATTCTCCATTCACCCCTGTCTTCTGTCCTCTCCCGTCCTTCCTCAACAGACATTCCCCTCTTCCCCAAAGCCCCCTTCACCCAATCCATCCACCTCATCCTAGGACGTCCCCTCATATTCACTCCCTCCACATCTGCCTTCCATACCTCTTTTACTAGTCTTTCTTCACTCATTCTTTCCATGTGTCCAAACCATCCTAATACTCTTTCATCAAACCTATCTCTCAACTCCCTTTCCACTCCTGTTCTTCTCCTCACCTCTTCATTTCTCACTCTATCCAGCCTAATAACCCCCATCATACTTCTCAGACACCTCATCTCAAACACATTCAAACTCCTTCTCTCTTCCTCTCTTATGTTCCATGTTTCTGCCCCATACAATGCTGTTGGCACAATCACTCCTTCATACAGTCTCCGCTTCGCATCCATTCCCAAATGTCTATTCCTCATTACACTTTTTAATCCACCAAGGCATTTACTCGCTTCTCTCAATCTACATTCTACCTCCACCTTCACTCCATCTTTTCCTGCTACATTTCCACCCAAATATCTAAAACTATCCACTTCCTCCAGTCGCTCTCCCTTAATGCTCACTTCCAGTCTACTGCCACTTTCACCCCTTGTACATCTCATCACTTTACTTTTACCCACATTTATCTTTAGCTTTCTTCTATCACATACTCTCCCAAACTCTGTTACCAACTTCCTCAATCTCTCCTCCGATCCTTCCACAAGCGCAATGTCGTCCTTAAACAACAGCTGGCTCACCTCCCACTTTTCTCCATTTTCTTTAACCATCTCCAATCCCTGACCCACTACCCTTGCATTTAACTCTCGCACTACCCCATCCATGTATAAGTTGAACAGCCAGGGCGACATAACGCATCCTTGACGAAGTCCCACCTTTACCTCGAACCACTCACTCTCTCCATTTCTAATCCTGACACAAGTTCTACTACTCTCATAAAAACTCTTGACAGCTCCCAGAAGCTTTCCTCCTATGTCGTATATCTGCATAACCTCCCACAATGCCTTTCTGTCTACCCTATCGTAAGCCTTTTCCAGATCCATAAAAGCCCCCCCCAAAAAAAAACATACTTCCCCTTTCCTATAGCATTCTCACATATTTGTCTTACCACAAAAATCTGATCTACACAACCTCTACCCGTCCTAAACCCACACTGTTCCTCACCAATTACTCCCTCTGTTCCTCTCCTAATCCTCTCAATCAAGATCCTCCCATAAGCCTTCCCAACTACACTTAACAAGCTAATCCCTCTGAAACTACTACATTCACACTTGTCCCCTTTTCCCTTGTAAAGAGGAACTATACAGGCACTCCTCCAGTCCTCCGGCACTTTATCCTCTCTCCAGCAAACATTAAATAACCTCACCAGCCAGTCCACCATCACTGTATCTCCTTTTTTTAGACATTCTGCATGGCATCCATCCAGACCAGGTGCCTTCCCTGCTTTCATTATCTTAACAACTGCCTTCACTTCATCCTTCCTTATTTCTCCTCCATTTTCCTCACTCATCACTCTCATTTTCTTAGCCTTTCCCACTGCAGCTATCTTTCCCTCCCTATC
>NC_134778.1:27488485-27520985 GCF_046742065.1 Oratosquilla oratoria | reverse complement strand
ATAGCTTGTTAATGAGTGATGGACTTTTGAAATCAAAAGATCGCGCAATCAGTCCTAGAATCTTATTTGCTTTCTCAGAGGCTGAAATACACTGCTTGGATGATTTGAGGTCGTTACTGATAATTACGCCGAGATCTTTTTCACTATCCACTTTTGTTAACGAATTTCCAAATAACTTGTAATCGTACTTACTGTTATTTTTACCTATGTGCATTACCTTGCATTTACTTGTGTTAAATTTCATTAGCCACTTTTCAGACCATTGCTGTAATTTATCTAAATCTTCTTGAATATCTAATTGGTTTGAGTGATCACTTGCCACTCCGCACAGTTTTGTATCATCAGCAAATTTGGAAACAGTAGATTTCAGTCCATGGTCTATATCATTTATATATACTATGAATAGAAGTGGCCCAAGAACGGAACCCTGAGGAATTCCACTTGCAACATTTTTCCATTCAGAAGTTTTTCCATTTAAAACAACTCTCTGTTTTCGACCATTCAACCAATTACTAGTCCAACCTAATAGGCTACCACTTATTCCATGCAAAGCTAATTTAGTAAGTAGTCTTTCGTGTGGGACGGTATCAAAAGCTTTTGCAAAGTCTAGATATATTATCTCTATATTGTTTCTTTTGTCATAATTCGAGATAACTGTGTTGTAGAATTCGAGTAAGTTAGTCACGCAAGAACGTTTCCGTCTGAAACCATGCTGGCTATCATTTATCAAACGGTTACTTTCTAAATGATATTCGATAGCATCTCTGATGATAGTTTCCATTATTTTTCCTACGATTGAAGTCAAACTTATAGGCCTATAGTTATTTGGTTTCTTTTTGTCACCTTTTTTGAATATGGGAGTAACGTTTGCTAGCTTCCATTCTCTTGGGACATCTCCGAATATGATGGATTTCTTGAAAATAATTTCTAATGGAACAACAATCTCATTTTTCATTTCCTTTAAGATTCTTGGATGCCAACCGTCAGGCCCTGGTGTTTTATTAACTTTGAGTTTGTCTATACACCTTTTAATATTTTCTTTTGTTATATTTACCGTAGTGAGTAAGTTTACCCCAGACTTTTCACAGGTTTCAGTTTGGAATTCACTTTGAGGTGTTTCGTTTACGAATACTGAGCTAAAATAGTTGTTTAAGATATTACACATTCCTTCATTTGAATATTCAAGTTGACCGTCAACAGATAATAGTGGACCAATGTGATTCCTAACAACCTTTTTATCTCTAATGTAACTATAGAATTCTTTGGGATTCTCTTTGGATTTATCAGCGATGTTCATTTCGTATTGTCGTTTTTTTTTCTTATTGTCTTTTTTAAATCTCTCTGTATTGATACATAACTTTCATAGTCATTAGATGCACCCGAGCACTTATATTTCTTATAAGCCTGTCTCTTTTTAGCAATACTTTTTTCAGTTTCTTTGTCGAGCCACTTTGGGCGAGCCTGATTTGGGGGACGTCTGTCCTTAAAAGGAATGTAAGTTTGAATAATTTTAGTGAGCGTATTTTGGAATATTTCCCACATCTGATCTACAGGCTTTTCGTTTAATTTTGCCTCCCAATCTGTAAGCTGAAGCTCCTGACGTAGTCCTATGAACTGAGCTTTACTGAAATCGGGTATTTTAGAAGCACAAGTATCTATTCCAAAATTGTTTAGAAGTTTGAATCTAACTAAGTTGTGATCGCTATTTGCAACAGATTCACCGACTTCTACATCAGTTACCATGCTTTCGCGGCTAGTGATCAAAAGATCGAGTAAGTTTCCATATCTTGTGGGCTCTTTTACATGCTGAATTAAGAAATTGTCACCAAGAGAATCAATCAAGCGACTACCTATATGGCCATGTTCAAGGGTCATCCAATCAATGTCAGTAAAATTGAAATCACCCATTATCAATAAATCCCGGTTGCAGAAACTAGACAGTTCTTGAAATAACAGTTTGTCGTCTGCTAATGATAATGTCTTTGGCCTATATATTACACCTATATTAATTTTTTGTCCATTTGTTTGGGTTTACTCAACCCACAAACTATCATATGCATCCTGTTTCACTTTCTCTAAAACACAAGCATGAACATTGTTTTTAACGTACAATAGAACACCCCCACCTTTCTTGTGGTTTCTATCCTGATGAAAGTGT
The DNA here is from genome assembly GCF_046742065.1 of Oratosquilla oratoria. NCBI lineage: Eukaryota > Metazoa > Arthropoda > Malacostraca > Stomatopoda > Squillidae > Oratosquilla > Oratosquilla oratoria. Next base: position 27,518,827 of record NC_134778.1, on the reverse strand, counting down.
TTAAATCCCGCAATATTAAATTCAGCTTCGAACTCTGTACCATTTAACCATGTCTCAGTTATTCCTATCATATCGAGATTTTCGCTTTTGACATACGCCTGTATTTCTTGAAATTTGTTTCTAATACTACGAGCATTAAAGTACATGGTTTTAAGAAACTCGTGATTATTTCTTTTTGACACATTTTGAGTTTCAATATCATGTCTTATATTATCATTTTGTTTTTTATTTATACCTTGCTCTATATTATTATTATTTGGTCCTTCATTGACATTCAATGCCTCATTAACATTTCTCCTATCAAAATTAACATTTCCCCCATCACGGACATCTGGTCGATCACGGTCATCCGATCTCTTTTGTACATTTTGTCCCCCTACGTCACCGCGATTCACGCCGGCTTCCCGTCGTTCAGTGACATTATGTCCGGCATCCCTTTCTAAAATTATATTTTGTCCTCCAGTGACATTATATCCTACCGTGATATTTTTCCCTGCACTATAATTACATCCCATCGTAATCTTTTGTCTTCCACTGTCATTACATCCTATCATGATATTTTGGCCTTCATTGACATTCTGTCCGGTATCCCTTCCTAAAATTATATTTTGTCCTTCACTGACATTATATCCTACCGTGATATTTTCTCCTCCATTATCATTACATCCTATCGTGATATTTTGTTCTCCACAATCATTATTTCCCATCGTGATCTTTTGTCCTCCACTGTCATTACATCCCATTGTGACATTTTGTCCTATGACATTACATCCTAATGTGACATTTTGTCCTCTAGCGACATTACAACCTATCATGATATTTTGGCCTTCATTGACATTCTGTCCGGTATCCCTTCCTAAAATTATATTTTGGCCTTCACTGACATTATATCCTACCGTGATATTTTCTCCTCCATTATCATTACATCCTATCGTGATATTTTGTTCTCCACTATCATTACTTCCCATCGTAATCTTTTGTCCTCCACTGTCATTACATCCCATTGCGACATTTTGTCCTATGACATTATATCCTAATGTGACATTTCGTCCTCTAGCGACATTATATCCTAAAATTATATTTTGTCCTATACTGGCACATTGTTCTACATTAATGCTATACTCTACCCTGTTTTCCCAAGTACATTCTATTTCCCCTTCCCTTTGGGCTTCTACCCTAAAAAAGGAGCTAGTTCATTACAAACTCCCACAATGAGGTTTGTAAGAACATCTTTGCCTCTGCGGGTAAGGTGGATCCCATCAGAAGCGTAAAGGTCATGGCGCCTAGAAAAGAGATACCAAGGATCAAGAAAGTGGTATCCCAATTGTGTGCACAACTGCGATATCCTATCATTGATCCCTATGGCTCTACTGTTCCAACACGAGCCTGCGTAGATCCTCGGGAGGATCCCACAGACTACGTGACGGCTCCCACGTTCCTTCATCTCCTGAAGGAGGACCTTGTAATTCCGAACAAGCTCCTCTGATCTCACCCTACCTACATCGTTACTTCCCGTATGAACAATCGTAACCGTGTTCTTCCGTCCTTGCTCCCTGATGGACTGGGTACAATCGACGATCCCACGGCCCGGTTGACATACAAGCTTGCAACGTCGCTTTGTCTTCCGCTGCAGGATGTCGTCATAGCCTCGAACCATGGAGTCCCCCACCACCAAGAACTCCTGGTTTTCAGCCACTTCATCCTCCAGTAGAGCAAAACGATTGGCTAGAGCCAGCGGTTGCTCCACGGGGCACACGTCTACCGAACGCGGGCTCGACAAACGGGACCCCACGGAGCGCCACTCGCTCATGGCAGTGACAGTAGGTGAAGAAGTGGAACGCTCTTTGGGTTGTGGGGAGGGTTCATTCTTCTCACGGAGCGCGCTCCTGAGAAGACGAATTTCCTCCTCACACATCCTGAGACGGACCTCTAGGTTCACGCAACCTTCACAAGCCATTTCACTCCCCCTTCAGCAATAAAAACGGCAAAGAAAAAATACAAATCAACAACAACAAAAAATCAAAGCGGTCTCTAATGAACTAAATACGTGAAGCTTACTCTGCTTACCTTATACTATTTCTCCTACCTTTGGAGTACGGTAACAGAAAACTGTTTTGAATTTAAATAGAACACTGCACTTTATCTTATATCTGTAACTGTATAGCGCTATACGTATACAATCACAAAAACAACACAACACAATCACTTAACACTATTCGGATATATAAATTTCACAGGTATTCGCTAGCTGGTGTCTGTGCAGTAAAACGAGGTCTCTAGCTGAGGTCACGAGCGGACTGAGCTGAGGTCACGAGCGGACTGAGCTGAGGTCTCTCTCTCTCTCCCTCTCTCTCTCCCTCTCTCTCTCTCTCTCTCTCTCTCTCTCTCGATTCAATGTTTGGGTTTGCTGCCGAACGGACGCCTTGTTGGAGCTCCTAAAAACTACGTCTAGCGTGTGATTAGCAGTGTTCCCAACATTCAGACTAGGCCGAGGCCTACAAGAAGACGCAGTGATTGGTGTAGTGTCATCCAAGTGTTGACAAATTCTCAAACTTTGTTAAAATTACGATCTGAAATCGTGCACAGGGCCGGGACACCAACAAACAATTTTCTTCAAACTGCGCATGCGCAGTACGAGGCGAGTGACGCAATGACTGTCCTACCCAACCGTTGACATCCCTAATTGTTGCCAACATTACCACCTCACCAGGCACCATGAACTACTCTGGTCCTTCCACAGTGATGGATGTCGTGACTGACCTCGCCCTTAGTGACGAGGAGGAACAGGCTTCACAGAACTGGCCTTATCTTCCGCACAGGGAACATCAGCAGCCGACAGGGGGAGTGGTGTCCTCTCACCCCCTATATCCGAGTTCTACCTCCTCTAAACGCCCTATAGACCTTAGATCTAACGCCAGTAGTACCTCAACATCACCTGTTGCCAAGACTCACAAGACAGACAAAGGCACTATGCAACCTGTAACCTCTGACAAACCTTTGCCCCGTCCCCTTCCCCTTCCGGTACCCACTCCTCCTGCCACCCATTCACTCCCGTCAGCTGCTCCAGCCTTTGCTCCCAGGGAGGACTATGTCAAGCTGAGTTTCCAAGATAACCCCTCCTGTGAAGTGAAACTCCGTTGGCTTACTGAAGTCACCAAAGCGTTTCATCTCGATCGAGAGTTGGCTGAAGTGAAGATGTCTTCTATCACGTCACGTTATGCCTACGTATCGAGGCGTCGCAAGGACATCATAGACAGTGTTACAAGTGGTGATTTTCATTCCATGCGATGTGTTATTCAGGATTCACTTGAGCGACCCCGTGAGTTCCCTACATACCTCGTTACTCGGTACCCTACTTCAATAGATCCTTCCCTTGCCAAGACTCTACAAGGTGTGCACACTGCTCGACGGTTCCACCAGGATGGGAATCCTATAAACCGTATTGTCATCACCTGGAGTCTCCCTGAACCCCCACCACCTGTTATTGAGTTTCCCTTTCTCCCGTGCCTCCCTCCCTGTGAATTACGCAGGATGACGGACGAGAAGCCTTGGTGCTACAGATGCTGGGGCATAGGCCACATCTCGCGCTATTGCTCTGCTTCGGCCAGATGTGCGTGGTGTGCTGCCAACCACGATACACGCTCCTGCCCGCACAGTGTTCCTCCTGCTTCATCTACTGCTATCACTGCTGGAGATGCCCCACCAAATTCCTTGCCTCTACGACAGCCTGACCCCTCACAGTGGAAGTGTGTTCGGTGCAAAATGCCTGGGGTTAACGTCTAGCACGGCTGTACCAAACGGTCCCGTAACACTTCAACAGGTCACACCCCACCACCTCCGCCACCCCCCGCACACTCATCTCCACGTCACACTGATTCAGCTGACATCATTGCTCTCCGGAAGTCAGTTGCCACCCTGGAATCCCGCTGCACTGCTCTCACGGCTCGTTTTGACACCATAGATGCCCGTATAGACAGTATCCCAGCAAACTGTTACTGCAAACTCCTTATCAAGTTTGGTTGAATCACATCAGGTTGTCATCACCACCATCACAACTCTTACTGATAAACTTGACAAGGTCACCTCCCACCTTGAAAAGATAACTAGTGTGCAGCCCAGGTCTTCCTTGCCCAGTATTCCACCCGGTAGTGCCCTACCCACTTCTGCCTCCCGCCACAGTAAGACTAAACTTCGCTAGTCACATTAATTTTCATGCCATCTCCTGGAATGCCTTTGGTATTAAACACTCTTCTAAACTCACGGCACTTAAAACCTATGTTTATCAACATCATCCACAAGTCATATTTATACAAGAGGCCTTTCCTGGTAATGCTCCACATGGGGAGGAGGCTCCTTTGCTCACAGGGTATGTCTCATATGTACACTATACCAGAAATGGCCTAATTACCTACATTCAATCATCCCTGCCTCACACGCTCGTTGGTTCCTCTGCGCAACCTGATATGACCTTTCAGCTCATTTGGGAGTATTACTATTTTTCCGTATTGACTTCAGGGGGATAAATATATTTTGTGCATTAATAATTAAATCAGTTAGATTGCTATACATTTCATCCAAATCACAGACCTGTCTGTTGAGCCCCCACCCCCAAGTGACCCGACCCCTGGTTATGTATCAAGACCTGACCGCGCCGACAATGTCCGAAACGTCCGAAACGTCCGTAACGTCCGTATGACATTTCATATTCAATTTCAAATAGGTTTTTATATCGTCAAAGTTTGCTCTCTTGAAATATGGTACTTGGACGTTATTCGTACTTTTTATTTTTTCCAAAATAATATTAAATCTTATTTCTTGATGATCGCTAGAGCCTAGACTATCTTCCACTTTTACGTTACTCATTAGGTGCTCATTATTAGTTAAAACTAAGTCCAAAAGAAGTTAAAAGTCCAGAGTTATTACAGATATACGGGATAGGAGGAAAACTGTTAAGAGCAGTCAAAAGTTTTTACGAGAGTAGTAGGGCTTGTGTTAGGATTAGAAATGGAGAGATTGAGTGATTTGAGGTAAAGGTGGGACTTCGTCAGGGATGTGTTATGTCGCCCTGGATGTTCAATTTATAAATGGACGGGGTAGTGCGAGAGGTGAATGCAAGGGTAGCGGGTCAGGGATTAGAGATGGGTAAAGAAAATAGAGAAAAGTGGGAGATAAGCCAGTTGTTGTTTGCTGATAACATTGCGCTTGTAGCAGGATCAGAGGAGGGATTGAGGAAGTTTGTGACAGAGTTTGGGAGGGTGTGTAAAAGAAGGAAGTTGGAGATAAATGTGGGTAAAAGTAAGGTGATGAGATGTACAAGGGGAGAAAGTGGCAGCAGACTGGAAGTGAGTATTAAGGGAGAGAGACTGGAGGAAGTGAATAGTTTTAGATAATTGGGTGCGAATGTGGCAGAAAAGGGAGCAGTGGGGATGGAGGTGGAATGTAGTTTGAGAGTAGCGAGCAAATGTCTTGGTGGATTAAAAAGGGCAATGAGAAATAGACATTTGGGAATGGATGCTAAGAGGAGATTGTATAAAGGAGTGATTGTGCCGATAGCACTGTACGGGGCAGAAACATGGAACATAAGAGAGGAAGAGAGAAGGATTTTGAATGTGTTTGAGATTAAATGCCTGAGAAATATGATAGGAATTACTAGGCTAGATAGAGTGAGAAATGAGGAGGTAAGGAGGAGAACAGGGGTGGAAAGGGAGTCGGTAGATAGGGTTAATGAAAGAATATTGGAGTGGTTTGGACACATGGAAAGAATGAGTGAAGAAAGACTAGTAAAAGAGGTGTAGAAGGCAGAGGTGGAAGGATTGAACATGAGGGGGCGACCTAGGATGAGATGGATGGATGGGGTAAAAGAGGCATTGGGAAAGAGGGGAATAACTGTTGAGGAAGGACGGGAGAGGACAGAAGATAGGGGTGAATGGAGAAGGGTTGTGAATGGATGATGCTGTGATGCATGAGGGGGAGTGGGTGGGGGATGGGGGTGAGGGAGTATTTATGAAAAATAAATTGACGCAATCTTAAGGCATTTTCTCCCTGTCTTCTCATTTTCTACATGAGTGGACGGAGAGGGGGGACGCCGAATTAATGAAGCGGTCTTACTATGGATTTGCTGTGTCTTGCGACACTGCTTCTGACCTAGGGCAGTGGACAAGATGCAGGGATGACCCGTCATCCAGAAGGTGCCAAGATGTGAGGGAGGGAAGAGGGTGGAGGGGAGTGGAGTATGTAGGCCTGTAGGGGATGGAATGGGTGGGAGTGGTTTCTATGCTTTTTTTTGGGGGGGGGGAGGCTACCTCCCGTATTAGGGGGAAGAGAGCCTTTTGGTATATGTATGTACGTTTTGGCATTAATTGGGCACTTTTCCAAATTTTCTCGGATAATAATCTTTAGACCCAGCCAGCCAGTGACAAAGAACGGACGCGAGTGTCGTAGGTAACCGGATATTGACTGACAGCACACAACCAAAGAGAGCAAGTTATGTTCTCGTTCCTCACAACCACTGTCTGCATGTACAAGAATGTCCTCCTTGAAGGACATGCGGAAGGAGGAAGCTGTGGACAGCCAGCTGGCTGGCCAGCTGGCAGGGACACAGAGTGGAGGGGACTGGGGAGCTGTAGAGAGGAGGGGAAACAGTGTCACCGGTCAGGACAAGAATTTGTACTCTCCAACGCTCCCTTTCAAACCAACGACGCAAGACAATTTCGATCGCCGCAGCGGCAGGAATGACTCCGTTCATAAAAGACATAGAGGAGAGCCATGACAGAAAAAAGGTAGATTGGTAGATAGAGAGGTGGATGTAGAGGAGAGACGTTAGCATAAAAGGTTACAAGAAACATGATGTCATGGGAGAACGTTATGTCGAGCAGGGAACAACCACTGTCGCAAAAATTAGTCGTTCATTTGTCACCCATACCATTTGTTATCCCTGACAGAAATGCCGTTGCTTCTTCTTCTTTTTCTTGATCTTTTTCGTCTTTTTCTTTCTCTTCTTCTTTTTGTTTTCTTTTTCCTCTTCTTTACCGTCTTCGTTTTTTCTTCTTCTTCTTCCTCCTATTTCCCTTCTTCTTCCTCTCCCTCTTCCCTATCTTCTTCCCTTCTTTTTCTTTCTTCTTTTTTCTTTCTTCTTTTTCTTTCTTCTTCTTTTTCTTCTTTCTTCTTTTTCTTTCTTCTTTTTTCTTTCCTCTTTTTCTTTCTTCCTCTTTTTCTTTCTTTTTCTTCTTCTTCTTCCACTCCATGCTACAGTCACGTCTCACCGTTCATTACCCCTCACGCAGACATGACGTCATGTAGTCGGTCACTGCCCTCGGCATAAGCACACGACCTCAGCGTGTTCTTCAGTATTAGCAACCACAATGTCATGTCACCACGATGACGTGTCACTCTTGGCTGACCTGGGAATAGGTCGTCATCGCAGGGTTTCATGACATCATATTGTCTACGCTTCCAGGGGGGACTTCGCGGCAACTTGCGTGGTGGGATTCTGGAGTTCAAAGGCGGAAGTGCCTGACCTGAACTTCGGAGTCTTTCGAGTCTTTGGCACTCAAGAAAGCCACGAGGCCCTCGCAGTCTCTGGGGTGCCGACAGGGTTGGTGGGAGCTTTAAAGGGATCAAAGTGGTTTAAAAAAAAAAAAAAAAAAAAAAAAAAGGATAATGTCGTCCACTGAACCGAGGGGATAAAGTTATTCTTCAGAAGGGAGTGGGTGTGGGATAAAAATAAGACTTGGACACAGTCAGGCAAGTGACACTGGGTCGTTTCAGACTGACCAGTCCTCTCCTTCGTAAGTGTCGCTCACACGTTATGTAACCCTGAGTCATACATACCCTCGCAATTCCTTGGACGCAAACCTTTCTTCGGTCCTGTGCATGCATGGCGAATCTCTGGCATGCCCTTCGCGCGTCCACGACCTCTCTCCACTCTGACCATGTTTGCACGCCCATATTTGGACGCTTCTGTGGACGTGCCTTCTCTCTCTCTTGCGGTCCGAAGGTGGAAAAGGAGACACAAATACTCTCCCACTAAATCTGTTCTCTCAAATTAACATACCTCAACTCTCCCAAACCTAAACAAAATCCTTTTTTCATCTCTCTCTTCTAGTACATATCTGCGCTTGAGTGTTGGCTGGCAACTTGGAATGCAATCCATCTCAAATTGCTCGAAAGAAGACAACCCGAAAGGCACTCCATCTGAGTGACGTTTAGCCTTACTTTCCCGTCACACTAAGGAAATGGATACGTAGAAGCACCAGGGTTAACAACAACCTAGATCCAGTTTATTATCGGCGACTCAAAGCGGGGACAATTCTCCTGACCCAATCCTTTCCATGAGGCAAAGTAGAAGCTGTAAAATGTTTTCTTTGTCAGCCAAGCGGAGTTGTATGTCCGCGAAGACAATATGATCTTGTATGTCATTGGCGATTACTGACAAGTCTATCAAGAAACATCATATGAGGACAGAGCATTTATCAAGTATATAGTCATAGTACACATATCTGAGAACAAATAGGAAGATCCGGGGGTACGAGGGGAGGTCATTGGAGCCTATGGAGGGCAAAGGAGAAATTTGTTCCCTCTCCACTTTAACTTTCCCTAGACTCTAATGACCGCCCCCATTCCTATTTATTCTCAGATATATATACCACGACTGTGTACTTGATATTTCTGAGCCACAATACAAGCCCTAATGAATGTTTCCCAAAAGTGCTCAGGGGCAGCTTTTTTCAATACACAACTATCATTTAAATTTCCTACAAACTTTTCTTCCCCTCACACACAAAACATCCCACGCGAGCGGATGGTTTGTCTTAGGTAGTCCATGTAGGCTACTTGATCCAACAAGCGAAACGTCATACTAATAAAAGGCCTTCCTCTTATGGTGTTTTCTTTGATAAAGGTGAACATTAGGTATCGAACATGCATACAGCAAGAGACAAGGCACAGACACATAGTCTCCCATTAACCCTCGACTTTGGAGGAACACTGAAATTCTTCGGTTCGGCCACGTAATCCTTTGATGGCCACGATTTTTTTTAATAGGAAGTAATTACTTCGGGTCGTTTCTTTTCCTCCTCTCAACCCAGACCACGCCGCCCAGGCGTGTGAGTTCATCATAATGTCGCGATTATTCTGAAAACGCGCGAGCCCAATCTACGCATTTGTTGACGACGATTTTGGATCTTTACCGATCAATTGGTGAGAGCAAAATCAACCATAGGAAGCGAGAGAATTAGAGGGAGAGAGAGCGTTTGAGGGAGAGAGAGCGTTTGAGGGAGAGAGAGCGTTTGAGGGAGAGAGAGGGAGAGAGAGCGTTTGAGGGAGAGAGAGCGTTTGAGGGAGAGAGAGGGAGAGAGAGCGTTTGAGGGAGAGAGAGGGAGAGAGAGCGTTTGAGGGAGAGAGAGCGTTTGAGGGAGAGAGAGGGAGAGAGAGCGTTTGAGGGAGAGAGAGCGTTTGAGGGAGAGAGAGGGAGAGAGAGCGTTTGAGGGAGAGAGAGGGAGAGAGAGCGTTTGAGGGAGAGAGAGGGAGAGAGAGCGTTTGAGGGAGAGAGAGGGAGAGAGAGCGTTTGAGGGAGAGAGAGGGAGAGAGAGCGTTTGAGGGAGAGAGAGGGAGAGAGAGCGTTTGAGGGAGAGAGAGGGAGAGAGAGCGTTTGAGGGAGAGAGAGGGAGAGAGAGCGTTTGAGGGAGAGAGAGGGAGAGAGAGCGTTTGAGGGAGAGAGAGGGAGAGAGAGCGTTTGAGGGAGAGAGAGGGAGAGAGAGCGTTTGAGGGAGAGAGAGGGAGAGAGAGCGTTTGAGGGAGAGAGAGGGAGAGAGAGCGTTTGAGGGAGAGAGAGGGAGAGAGAGCGTTTGAGGGAGAGAGAGGGAGAGAGAGCGTTTGAGGGAGAGAGAGGGAGAGAGAGCGTTTGAGGGAGAGAGAGGGAGAGAGAGCGTTTGAGGGAGAGAGAGGGAGAGAGAGAGTTTGAGGGAGAGAGAGAGAGAGAGAGAGAGAGAGAGAGAGAGAGAGAGAGAGAGGGGGGGGATAGAGATAGAGACAGATAGTTAGATAGATAGATAGAGATAGAGACAGATAGTTAGATAGATAGATAGATAGAGATAGAGACAGATAGTTAGATAGATAGATAGATAGATAGAGAGAGAGAGAGAGAGAGAGAGAGAGAGAGAGAGAGAGAGAGAGAGAGAGAGAGAGAGGGGGGGGGGATAGAGATAGAGACAGATAGTTAGATAGATAGATAGAGATAGAGACAGATAGATAGATAGATAGAGATAGAGACAGATAGTTAGATAGATAGAGATAGAGACAGATAGTTAGATAGATAGAGATAGAGACAGATAGTTAGATAGATAGATAGATAGATAGATAGATAGATAGATAGATAGAGAGAGAGAGAGAGAGAGAGAGAGAGAGAGAGAGAGAGATAGAGGGGGATAGAGATAGAGACAGATAGTTAGATAGAGATATATATATATATATATATATAGAGAGAGAAAGAGAGATAAATAGAGAGAGAGATGAATAGAGAGTGCTAAAGAGAGAGAGAGAGAGAGAGATACAAAGAACTGGAGACAGATAAGGAGCCTGCCTTTTCACTTTTCTTCGTGGTCGAGTCTCTTTGTCCTCGTGTAGTCACGGGCGGGACATTGGCAGCCCCGCCTTCTCCCACCCTCGGCTCCCCGAAATTGGACGCCATTTCTTGCCCACTGGGAGGTAACCAGGGGTAGAGGACCTTTGCGGCATGTGCCCAGTGCAAGAGGCGCAGGCGTACTATTATATGCAAAGAGGCGAAGAAAAGGACGAGGACGAGCAGCGCGGTCACTTCACCGTAAGAACGAGTACGCGGACAGATATATCCCTGTGGTGGGCAAAAGTCGATGACCTTTCGGCCGCGTGTAGGCGGTTGCTTTTTGTACGAAGGTGTCTCCTCTTCTTAGATATGAGGAAGAATAAGTCACCGTGTTGTCTTCGCTAGTACATGCTCCTCTTTCCCCCATCCCACCACCTGGATGAATAAGATTATGTGGTCTGCTGGAAATGGAGAGAATGCATCATGGCCAACCGCGTCGTCTGTCCAGGGAATTAACTTCATACGTTTACTTATTAATTTATTTGTTATTTATTTATTATTATTTCTCATTGCTTATCTGGGTGTTTGTTTATTGCTTTATTTTCTCCTCTGCTTCCGCCATCGCCAATGACGTAAAGGTCTTCGTAATTTTTGGTAATTGCTCCATTTTGACCACTTCCCCGCTCTTTTCCCTTACCTCCCAGTCCCTCTCTCACATTTTTTCTCTCTCTCTTTCTTCCTTTTTTCCATTTCCTTCTCACGCTTTCATGCTTTCCTCTATCTTCTTTGCTCCCCTCTCCCTGGAAGGTGTAAAACACTTTCATGGATTTCCAACCCCTCTATACGACAACGGTGGATATTAGAGGTGCGGTAGATCAATGTCGCATGCTAACACCTAATCAGTATGATCGAGCAGATTACACTGATTCCAGACTTCATTCACAACCACAGCCATTCCAACATATAAAAAAACTTCACACATGCAGTACTTCTCACCATACATACAACCTTACCAAACCGAATTAGGTCACCGTGGTACAGAGGTACAGAGGCTGTATCGTCCCTCAGGGGATAGGCCGGTTCTGCAGTAGATCGTTGAGGCTGAACTGAACTACTTTCCATTTCGCTCTCCAACAACCAACCTTTCTTTTATATTTCTTTCTTTTTCTATCTCCTCCCTACTCATCCCAGTCCTCTTTTTCCTTTACTCTTTCTCCTTCCCAGCTCTTCTCTTAGCATTATCTCCTCGTACTCTTTTACTTCCTCACCAACATTTCCTCTTCTCTTTCTCTTTTCTTCCCCTCCTGCTCCATCATCTTCTCTCTTCTCTCTTCTTCCCCTTCCTCTCCCCCTCACTCCTCTTCTCTACCCTCTCCCCTTTATTCTTTCCCCCGCTTCTCCTTTCTTTTCTCTTTCCCTCCCCTTCAATCAATCTTTACCCTCACCCTTCCTCCCTCTCGCCTCCTCTCCCTTCCCTCACCCTCGTTCTCTGCACCCAGTCTAAATCGGGAGCCGCAGTGGTCATCAGTGAAACACAACAACTCATCAAATGGCTCGCCAACAACAGAGAAAAGAGGAGGAGGAGAATGAAGAGGAGGAGGATGAAGAGGAGGAATAGGGGGAGGAGGAGGAGGATTAATAAAAGGAGCAGGAGCAAAAACTGAGATTATGCAAACATACTGTTGCAGGACCCTCGGGGTATACCATAACTAGCAGCACTGGATGATGATCTACCAGATCGAATCTACCTCTCTCTCCACTGGACATTCACACTAAATTCTAAGAGTAGATCGAAAACACACACACACACACACACACACACACACACACACACACACACAAATTGAAAGCTAAAATTGATGAATAGAAACACAGAAACGGGACTCTGTGAATATAGGTCTTATCCTGTATACTACAAATGATCACACACACACACACACACTGTAATTGATTTAAATATAGTTTTATTTATTTTATCCAATCCAGGTTCGGAAAAGAGGGATTCGTTTTAAACTTAAGTATTTAATGTAAGATATAAACAGAAGACAAAAAAATTCACGCGAGCTTAAGAGGAGATTAAAAATTTACCCTAAAAACACTGTTGTGTAAAATTCGGTGGGAAAAACAAAAATCACGCACGAGAATCTAAAGGATGGTAGAGCCTATTGTCATACCAGTATAAAATAAAGGAACCCAAAAGGTGATCTACAAATCTAAACCCAAACCCCGTACGATACACAGAATTGACAGAAGCCCGAAGACACGTCAATTCAAGAAACCTATCCCAAAAGGTTAAAAAAAAAAAAAAAAAAAAAAAAAACATGGGACAAGGACCTATCCCAAAAGGATGAAACCACGGGACTAGGAGCAGAATTGACAAAAGCCTGACGACACGTCAATTAAAGAAAATAACCAAAACCTCACACCCAAACGTGTTAAAACCTTAGGCGACTTTACATACCTTAGGTAAGGGGAACGTCTCCACAAGGAAACAGAACGGCCGGGTCTCGGCTCGTCGAGATGAAGAAGCAAGCGAGAGGGGTTTAACCCTCCCTTTTACAGGTTCGGCGATTGACCTGAGGGGTCACTGAATGTCATTAAGGCCGAAAGGACAAAAAGGAAGTTTTTCTCTATCTCACTTTGAAAAGATAGCATAGAAGCCTAACCCACTTACACAGCTTAATTTGAACGCATAAGAACATTATACACTTAAATATAAAAACCTCAATACTAACACAAAATTATAGTAAAAAAGGATTACAAAGATTACATGGCAACTCGACATGCGCGTACACATGTCCAGCCAGTCGGCCGGCGATTGGAAAATGTTACCATACGAGATGCAATATTGTACAATTACAATATTTCTTTAAATACAAAGATTTTGAGTACGGTGTAGCATACTGAGGAATAGCAACAGAGATACATGGCACAAGTTGCAAGACATCTGGTTACATTACAAATAATTAAGAGTACACAAACAAAAAGAAACCTAACCCAAATCAATTTGGCAAAATCTGCGCCCCGATGCTCACGGTCACGGCTACTTGACCTGAGGGCAAGGGATTAACAATAGACGCCGCTGATCTGACCATGCTTGACCTACTGGTTGTGTCAAACTTGTCCATAGCTGGGCAATAAAGAGGGTGTGTGTGAAAACTACGTGCTGGCTGACAACTTGCGACCATCACTACAAAGAAAGAAAACACGTGGACATCGAGATACGTGACAACACACACGCACACACACAAACAAACATACACACACAAACATACACACACAAACAAACATACACACACAAACAAACATACACACACAAACAAACATACACACACAAACAAACATACACACACAAACATACACACACAAACATACACACACAAACATACACACACAAACATACACACACAAACATACACACACAAACATACACACACAAACATACACACACAAACATACACACACAAACATACACACACAAACATACACACACAAACATACACACACAAACATACACACACAAACATACACACACAAACATACACACACAAACATACACACACAAACATACACACACAAACATACACACACAAACATACACACACAAACATACACACACAAACACAAACACAAACACACACACACACACACACACACACACACAGTGGTAGAGTTCCCGCCTGCCACTATTGCGGTTTAGGTTCAAATCCCGCCCAGGAATGAAATAATTTCAGTATCGTTGCGCTGCGAGTCGTTACTCCAACTTTCATGGGAGGGGAGTTGGGTGTGTGTGCGTGTAAGGTCTCAGCATTACCCATAGATCGGTCATATATGAGCTCTGAGCTCTCTTCCGGGAGGAAAATAGCTGTCGATCATTAGTCCAACCCGTGATCCAAGACCATGGTGAATCTCACACACGCGCGCGCACAAACTGAAAGCTGAGATTGATCGATGGAAACATGGAAACGGGACTCAGCGAGCATGGATCTTATCCTGTATAGTATAAATTATTAAACACACACACACCAACACACACACACACACACACACACCAACACACACACGCACACCAACACACACACGCACATACACACACACAAAGGATTACAAAGGCGGAGCATGCCGACAGGAGACCTTTGGATCCATATCTAGGTCGGATGCAAAAAAAAAAAAAAAAAAAAAAAAAAAAAATTATAATGATAAAATAATAAATAAAAACTATAATAATGTAAATAACAAATGAAATACATAAATAAATGCATAGGAATAGTTAAAATAATAAACAAACAGGTAAATAGTAAATAATAATAAATTGATATATAACTAATAATAAATGAAAATCAGACAGACAAATGATAACAAAACAAGAACAAATAATATAAGATAAATTATAATCATTACAGCATCTAACTGATTCTTAAAGCTTCGAACTAAACTACATTGCACTACCTGTGCAGGAAGTTTATTCCATTCATTAACTACACGGTTGGCAAAGTTGTTTCTACCTACTTCCAAATTGAATCTATTTCCGGACAGTTTGAGACCATTGTTTCTTGTCTGATTCTCATTCAATTTGAAAATTTTGTCACTTTTGATGTTGTCAATTCCCTTTAAAATCTTAAAGACCTGTATCAAGTCACCTCTGAGTCTACGCTTTTTTAGGGAAAACAGATTCATGTGTTTTAGTCGATTTTCGTATGATTTATTTTTGATATTTGGAATCAGTTTTGTGGCTCGCCGTTGTACTCTTTCCAGTCTGTCAACATACACACACACGCGAGCGCGCTCGCGCATCTATCGTCAGTGTAAAGACGTCTCAACTAGAGGTCCCGAGAAACAACGGAACACCACAACTATAAGTATAACAGCAAACCTAGTTTTTATTAAATGGGAGGGTGTAAAGGACCAATTAAGTCCTTTAGTTCTGAAACTAGGTGCGGACCACCACTGCCTGCTTCAGAACTCTCGGTTCGTGTATAGACTCGTAGGACAAGTAAGAAAACACAGGATTACAATGGAAGTTTATAATTCTGGTCCTTCCACAATGCAATATCAAATCAATTTCAGGAAAAACAACACCAACTGTTTCACCTTAGGTCAGTTCGGTCGTAGCTCACTCGAATTGACTCCACAGTAAACACTTAAATTACTCGTAGAAAGCTTCGGTAGAAGATCAGGGTTTTGGAGCTGAGCGATGACGACTCTGGCAGAGCGGAAGGCGAAGTTGGAGACAAACGACGTCCAGTCGATGTAACACTGCAGTCACCAAGTTCTCTCTGATAAAACCACGTCTGTCTGGGACGCACGTAACCTCGGTCGTCATACGTGGCAGCTCGTTTCAAGTAAGGCTTCGAAGCGCACTCGAATTGTGCGTAATTTAAGAGGGCTGGATCTTTAGAAGATTAAGTGGCGATTTTCCCTTACACAACTCCCCCCTTAAAGAGTCTTCCCTTGGAAGACTAAGTGGGGAAACGCCACTCGAAATTGAGAAGAAAAGTTTATGCTCGACTAAGCAGGTCAGCCCCAATATTGTCAACTCCGGCCACATGTACGATCCTGAACTTACTCAGAGCCCATCGTAACAGTCTGTCATTCTTACCCTTGAACGTGTGAAGGTAGGTGAGGGGTTTGTGATCGACTTCGAGAACAAATTCTCACCCTCTGAGATAATAATCAAACCTTTGGATCCCAAACACAACCGCCAAACATTCTCGTTCAATAGTGGAATACCTGCTCTCACGGTCGAGAAGTTTCCGGCTGGCGAAGGCAACTGGGTGGGGATAGTCAAGATGGTATTGTAGTAGGACGGCGCCGAGACCATGAATAGAAGCGTCCGTTCGGAGGACGAACGTTAGACTAGTGTCAGGGAGTCTGAGGACAGGGTTAGAAGATAATACAAGCTTAAGGTGATTAAACAGGGACTGGAGCTCTTCCGTCCATGGTAGAGGTTCTCTGACGGTCTTCCTAAGCAGATTAGACAGAGGCCCAGTGTAGTCAGCGGCCTGGGGGATAAACATCTTGTAGAAACCTACCATACCCAAGAATGAGCGTAGAAGCTTTTTGGTGGAAGGGGGTGGTACGCGACACAGAGCTTCCACCTTGTTTTGGTTGAGGCTGTAGACAATCCCCACCCAATATGAAGCCAAGATACTGGATGGTTGGGAATCCAAAACGACACCTTGAAATCATGTGACGTGATGGCTTCTGATCCTGTCCAAAACAGCCCTAAGTGCCCTACAGTGTTGAGACCAATCTGAAGAATAAACAAATATGTTATCAAAATAGAGACATCAGGAAAGCCGGCAAGGACAATACGCATCAGGCGGATGTACGTTGCGCATGCAGTGGCAAGACCAAATATTAAGCGACAGAATTCCATGAGGCCGAGATGAGTTGGGAAAGCGGTCAGGGGTTTGGCTCTTTCAGATAGAGGCACTTGGTAATAGGCCTTGCACAAGTCCAGTTCAGAGAAGTATTTCGAGCCGGAAAACTTGTACAAATCCTCTTCAATGTTACATAAAGATTCGGCGTGGAAGACAGTTACAGCGTTCAGCTGGCGGTAGTCTATCGCCATGCGATACGAGCCGTCAGACTTTCGAACCATTACGACTGGTGAACAATGTGGTGATGACGATCTCTGGATGATACCTTGTTGGAACAGGCGCTCTACCTCTGATTCAAAGTGCGGTTTAAGGTGGACAGGCACAGGGTAGACCTTCATACGAATCCTATCGGTAGTGGTAAGGATTATATCATGTTCGACAGTCGAGGTACAACCTAGATTATCCGAGAAAACTTTTGTATTCACTTACCAATTCTTCCAAGGAAGTCTGTTGATACCCCTCCAAATTAGGGTTAACGTTTGGCCTCGAATCTGTTTCGTCGGTTTGACCATCAGGGGTCACGGGTAGTCGGGAATCTTCTGGTTCACTAAGGCAGATCTCTTTGTGTAAAGGGCTATCATCTATAGTGGAGGGTTCATCCAAAAGCTCGGCAAATGCAACTGAAGGACGTCGATAATACTTTTTTTAGCAAGTTGGCGTGGTACAACTTGGGGCCTGTGGGGCTATCAATGACATAGTCCACCTTACCTCTCTTTTCCAGTACTTCGTAGGGGCCCTTCCTGGCGACCAGAAGTTTACTCTTATCGCTGGGTAACAAAATTAGTACTTCATCACCGGGTTGAAATTTGCGATCTTGGGACCTGACGTCGAAATAAGCTTTGTATCGGGCAGTACTAACGTCGGCGTTTTGGGCAGCAATCTTAGCCGATTCTGCCAGTTTGTCTTGGAGTTCGATGACGTAGCTGAAGGTGGAGCGGTCGTCATCCTAAATGCTGCGGTCCTTCCACAAGTCCCGAAGTACCGAGAGGGGCCCTCTTACAGTTCTTCCATACAGAAGTTCAAAAGCAGAAAATCCGGTCCGATCGCTGGGGATCTCTCTGAGGGCAAACAAAGTAGGGACAAGATACCGATGCTAATCTCGGGGGTTTTTCAGTACACATTTTGCGTAGTGCAGCTTTCAAGGGACCGTGAAGTCTCTCGACGCGGCCGTTCCCACTCGGATGGAAAGGCGTGGTAAATGATGGCTTGACACACAGGAGCTTATGCAATTCTGCCATTAGTTGTGAAGTAAACTGTGTTCCCTGGTCAGACAATATTTCTCGGGGAATGCCAACTCTGGAGAAGATGGTGAGGAGTGCTTCGGCTACAGAGATGGAATCGACCTCCTTCAATTGAACCGCCTTTGGGAAGCCCGTGGCGAAGTCAATGAGGGTGAGAATGTAACGATGTCCCTCTGCAGAAGGTGGGAATAGTGGACCGACCAAGTCCATGGCTACCCTGGAGAAAGGTTCAGTAATAATAGGTAGAGGGTGTAGAGGTACAGGTTTGACTCTGCCCTTACTCGACATTCGTTGGCAGATGTCACACGAGCGGCAAAAATCACGAATATCTACTGCCATCCCAGTCCAGAAAAACTTGTCTGCTATCTTCATAGCAGTTTTTCTTTGAGAAAAGTGTCCCGCTAATGGATTTTTATGGCCAACAGACAAAATGATAGGTCGGCACTCTTTCGGGACAACAAGGGCGAGTTTACCCACCTTTTCAACATGCGTAGATAATACGCATTTTCGGTACAGCAAATCATCTATCTTGAGATACTGGAAGGAGGAACCATTCTTCGTCTGATCCATCTCCTCAGATTTTGTTTTATCCCACAATCCAGCCAGAGTGGGACAGGATTCCTGTACACTACAGAACTCTTCAGGGGTAACGGACAGGTGTTGAAGGGCAGGCATCTGAAGAGGATGAACTCTCTTCATCTTGGACCTGCGAGTCTCGACAGCGTTGATCTGGAAAGTGGACTCTTGAGTTAATGTAGGAGGTGGGACCGTCTTCGTGATAGGGGCAGCGGCGGCAATGGATGTTTGCATGCCTGTAGGAAGAGTCGAATGTGTAGTAGTGTCTAAAGAGCTAGCATGGGGTTTGAAAGGAAAGGGGTCAGGTTTACTAGGATCCCGTGCCCCAGGAACGTTGCCGATCATGACGCTTGCGCACTTCATAGGGGCTCTGACTGTGTCAACCCATCCCTCGTAGTATGGACAGCGTATATAGCAGCGGACAACAGGAAACTCGTTAACTCGGGGGACACATCTGCGTCTGGGGCAGCTTCTTCGGAGACCAGGACACAGTTGCATTCAGTGTCCCTGACTATAGTAGAAGTCCAAGAGCCATTGATAGTTCCTGCAACGGTGAAACATGGGGTGGTCCTGTTATTCATGCAAAATCCTACCTTGAATTGAGATTGGGCTTCTTTGTCTTTGAATGCACGGGGATTCTTTGGACAACGAAATCGATGATGTCCTTCTTCACCGCAATTGAAACACCTCATGGGCGTACGGAAGGCACCGCCTTTTGTATCTTCATGGGTTGAGCCATGGCTAGGGGGAGGTAAAGATTCGACCACATTAGTTTTCCTACGAGGAAAAGAAGTCTTACCGGAAGCATAGTTAGTATTCGGCTTTGGATAGGCCTTATGGGCGGAGGCCCAATCATCCGCCTTTGTCACCGCTGATTCTAGGGAAGTTACACTCTGTTCCTTGATGAAGAGGCGTATATCTGGAATTAGAGAAGCAAGGAACTGATCTAAGACAACAAATTGTCTTAGAGCTTCGAATGATTGGGGGACCTTGCACGCCTCCAGCCAGTTGTCGAATAGCTGTCGTAGACGGGTAGCAAATTGTCGGTAATTTTCCCCGACGCGAATCTTGTCGTTCCTGAAGTCCAATCTATAGCGTTCGGGTGTCTTGTCAAATCCTGTGAGCAATGCATGCTTAAGGAGGGAAAAATTGCTTATCGTTGCCAAATCAAACGTAGAATACAATTCAGCAGCCTTACCTGTTAATGTGCTGCCCAACCTGGCGGCAAGCGAATCTTCCTCAACGTGGAGCAGGTTTGCCACCCTTTCGAACCTGGAGAGATACGAGGCTATGTCTTCTTCTTGGTACGTGGGGAGGTCAGGCCGCTTGACGAAGATGTCCTGGCTAGAAGTCTGGTTACGGGAGTCGGGTGCAAGTTTCGCAAGCTCAATTTCCTTTTCATGTTGTAATCTAGCCATCTTTTCTTCGTGTTCTCGCTGTTCCCTTTTTTCTTTCTCTTCGTGTTCTCGCTGTTCCCTTTCGTGTTCTCGCTGTTCCCTTTCGTGTTCTCGCTGTTCCCTTTCGTGTTCTCGCTGTTCCCTTTCGTGTTCTCGCTGTTCCCTTTCGTGTTCTCGCTGTTCCCTTTCGTGTTCTCGCTGTTCCCTTTCGTGTTCTCGCTGTTCCCTTTCGTGTTCTCGCTGTTCCCTTTCGTGTTCTCGCTGTTCCCTTTCGTGTTCTCGCTGTTCCCTTTCGTGTTCTCGCTGTTCCCTTTCGTGTTCTCGCTGTTCCCTTTCGTGTTCTCGCTGTTCCCTTTCGTGTTCTCGCTGTTCCCTTTCGTGTTCTCGCTGTTCCCTTTCGTGTTCTCGCTGTTCCCTTTCGTGTTCTCGCTGTTCCCTTTCGTGTTCTCGCTCGCGTTCTTTGGTTCTTTCATCCCTTTCAAATGCCTGTTGATTTAAAACAAAGCGGCCAACATCGTCACCTTTAAAACCGATGGATTCGGCCTGGGCCTTGAGTTCTTCGATAGAAGTAAACTTAGACATTCTTGGGAGTATGGCTACGATTAACAAAATACTAAGACAATAAATAAACAGCACAAATTAAGGCCAAGTACAGAGGAAAAGTTGTGTAACTAAAGTTAACGAAAAATAAATACACCAAAATTTCAATGCGGAACAAACTATGGTCGTCCATCTGATGAAAGGACTAGTTGTCCTAAACAACACCCTACTGACTAAACAAAAAATGACGTAGTAACTGGAGCTTTTTGCTTCCGTTGCTACAGTACTACGTAGTCTGACCAAGTGGGGGGGGGGGGGGCGTACCGCACCTAACCCACGATTACACGACCACAGTCGAGCGAAGTGCCGAGGTGGCTAGAATCACTCTGTAAGACAAACAACTTAAATGGACAGTTTGCACGCTCAAAGTGCCACAACCATAGTCGAGCAAAATGCCAAGATGGCAGAAACCACTCTAAACGACAATTTAAATGAACAATTTGCACGCTCAAGGTGCCTCGACCACAGTCGAGCAAGTGTCAAGACGACTGAAATCACTCTAAACAAATTCAAATGAACGGTTTGCATGCTCAAGGTGCCAACAGATAAATCACCAACCTTACGAGTCGTTACGAGTCTACAGTCCTGGAATGGTCGCCACATGTAAAGGACCAATTAGGTCCTTTAGTTCTGAAACTAGGTGCGGACCACCACTGCCTGCTTCAGAACTCTCGGTTCGTGTATAGACTCGTAGGACAAGTAAGAAAACACAGGATTACACTGGAAGTTTATAATTCTGGTCCTTCCACAATGCAATATCAAATCAATTTCAGGAAAAAACAACACCAACTGTTTCACCTTAGGTCAGTTCGGTCGTAGCTCACTCGAATTGACTCCACAGTAAACACTTAAATTACTCGTAGGAAGCTTCGGTAGATGATCAGGGTTTTGGAGCTGAGCGATGACGACTCTGGCAGAGCGGAAGGCGAAGTTGGAGACAAACGACGTCCAGTCGATGTAACACGCCAGTTTTAGAGTGGAGAGAGGGGAAGGTGAGTAACTAGGTGCAGTCACCAAGTTCTCTCTGATAAAACCATGTCTGTCTGGGACGGACGTAACCTCGGTCGTCATACGTGGCAGCTCGTTTCAAGTAAGGCTTCGAAGCGCACTCGAATTGTGCGTAATTTAAGAGGGCTGGTTGTTTAGAAGATTAAGTGGCGATTTTCCCTTACAGAGGGGGAGTGTTCATGGATACCCGTGATGGTTTAATATAGTAGAAATAGTGAATATTGAAGAAAATGAAAATGAATCGAAATAGATGAGGAAATGACGATGAAATTGAACCAAACGTAAACATTGAAAGATCAGAGACATCTACTAGCACAATACCGAAGCGTAGTGTAAACATCGAAACACCAATGGGTGTTCTAACGCATGATGAAGATTTTTTTTTGTATTTAATAGATATGATAGAAGACTGAGTAGAATTATAGATATAGAAAAGGAGATGAGATCATGGAATCAAAAGATTATAGCATTAAAGAAAGAGATTATGCACCTAAATAATGAATACAACGAAACCTAAAAAGAACTGAGGGAATTAAAGAAAGAAAATGCGTAAAAAATGACGAGGTGATTTGAAAAACGAATTAATCAAAGAAAAAAATTAAAATGAAAGGATGAAAAACAAAAATACCACCTTTAAAAAAGAGGTGAATAAACAAATTAAAGAGGTAACCCAAAAAGTTAAACGAAATATAGGAGAGGAAAACTTACAAAAATTAGAAAAGAATGGTAAAGGGACCAACAAAACCAAGAAATAGGTTTCAAAGAAATAATCCAACAACAAATGCAGGAGAATATCAAAGACACAGTATTTCAAGCAATTAAAGAGAAAGAAAACTGGGTTAGAGATAGAGTAGACAAAAAAAAAAAAAAAAAAAAAAAAGTGCATAGTAGTATATGGTATAAAAGAAAAACACGACCTAGTTAGGTACTTGAGAGAAAAAGAAGAGAAGGAATTAGCAAGTAACATTCTGAAAGCAGTACAAGATAAAGAACAGGAATTAGAAAAGGAAATAGAAGAAGTGCATAGAATGGGGCAATGCCCAAAAGAAAAAATCCACAATTAGTAGCAGAAGAAGTATTAGCAAATGCAGGAAGGTTGAAAATTATAAAACTATATGGAGAAAAAGTAAATGAACAGTGGGGAGAAAGAGAGAAGACACTAAGAAGTAAAGCCCCAACCCCCCAAAAAAGTACCCCCCCAAAAGAAAGAAAAAGAAAAAAAAAAACGAGAAAAGAACGGGGATCGAAAGGAACGAATTCTATTTGAGAGTACTAGACACGAGGCTAAGTAAATGGTATAAAAACGAAAGGAACAAAGAACGAGGTAGAAAAGAAAAAGGTTAAAAGTGACGGTCTAATCTTAGGGTTAAATGAAATAAATGATTGTCTGTCAGAAGAAAAACCGGATATAATGGGAATTGTGGGGACGAAATTAAGGGGTCCAAACCATCAAATAGTGTTGGACAAGGATTATATAATCACTGGATAAAAACAGAGAAGAAAAACAAGGTGGAGGAATTATGTTTTGACTAAGAAAAACTTAAATGTGACGAAGGTTACACAGGGAGAAAAAAGTGTTGAAATGATTATGATAGAAATTGAAAATAGGGACATAAGAATTAAAATGTTTGTGGTGACTTATGTGCCCCCAAAAACGGGTTCTTGGAAAGAGAGCGATTATTCTAAAATGTTAGAAGACACAAGGCATTCATTAAATGAGACGCTGAAGGACGGAGGAAACGTAGTACTTATGGATGATTTTAACTGCAAAGAAATATGTTGGGAAGAGATGATAGTGAAAGGTGGAGAGGACCTTTGGGGAAATATATTACTTGACATGACTATAGAATATACAATGACACAATGGGTAAAAGAAAATACCAGATATAGAAATAATGAAGAACCGTCGAGACTAGATCTAATATTTACATCAGAGCCTGAAATTGTGGATAAAATTGAATACAAGACACCAATTGGGAAAAGTGACCACATACTACTTGAGTTTGAACTAAAAGAGGAAATATATATGGAAAGAAATGAGAAATACAGAAAAGGAAGACTGATGTATAACAAAACAGACTTTGGAAAACTTAAAAACTTCTTTAAAAAAACGAATTGGAAAAAAATCCACAATAAAGACACACAAGTGGAAGAGAAATGGATGCTTTTGAAAGAAATCTATGGCGGAGTGGATAAATATGTACCAAGACAAAAACAAGAAAATATATATATTAAGTGATGGTATAACAGAGTGTGCAGTGAGGCGAAAGATAAAAGAAATAAATCTTGAACAGGATGAAGAAAATATAGAAAAAAAGGAAAAAGGCAAATATACTGTATATCATTTTAAGGAATGAATGTGTAAAAGTGCGCAGGGAGGAAAAAAGAACTATGAGAAAGACATAATAGAAAAAATATAAGGACCAACCAAAATTGTTCTATAGATATGTGAACAGTAAACTAAAAACAAACAGAAAATAGTAAAATTACGCCAAAGGGACATAGAATACACTGAATATATAGAAATGGTTGAAGTCATAAACAGGAACTTCAAGTTTTGTTCAATAGAAAAATATACAGCATGGGGATGAAAGAAGTGAAGTGAGATCCCCGCCCATGAGTGAAATAATTGTAACAAGAAAAGAAACAATGGACCAAATAATAAAACTTGATGTCAGGAAATCACACGGCCCGGATGGAATTGCAAACTGGATACTAAAAGAATATATAAATGAACTAATAGACAAAGTATATAAGGTAATAAACTGCTCACTTAAAGAAGGAAAAATACCAGAATACTGGAAAAATGCAAATATCGTTTTCTATATATAAAGGGTGAAACAAGGAAGACCTAATCAATTACAGATGGACAAAACATCTGGAGGAAAACAATCTACTAAACCCGAGACGATTCGGATTTAGGCGGGGAAGGTCATGTGCCACAAATTTGATCTGTTTCTTTTCGAGACTAATATAGTACAAGAAAGGAATAGATGGGCTGATTGTGCTTTCCTAGATTTACAAAAAGCTTTTGATAAAGTTCCACAAAAAATATAATAAGAAAACAGGAAATAATAGAAGAGATGCAAGGAAAACTATTAAAATAGATGGAGGATTTCTTGCATGAAAGAAAAATGAGAGTGGTGCTCAGAGATAAGAGTTCTACTTGGGAAGAAGTGATTAGTGGTGTCCCACAGGGATCAGTATTGGCTCCAATAATGTTTGCTATTTATATAAATGACATGGATGAGGGTGTAGAATGTTATATGATTTTTTTTTTTTTTTTTTTTTTTTTTTTTTTGCAGACGACTCAAAACTGATGAGGAAAAGGACTGTGAGTCGCTACAGAGAGACCTAAACAGGGTTTGGGAATGGAGTCAGAAGTGGGAAGTGGACTTCAACATTAAGAAATGTAGCATAATGGAATTTGGAAAAATTAAAAAAAGAATATAAGGACAATATAAAATCTGGACAAAGAAAGTAAGGAAAGTGAGTTCTGAAAAAGACCTGGGGGTGATTATCACAAAAGACATGACTCCTGATAAAGAGATAAAGTTGTCGAAGAAACCTGCATTTTGGCAAGATCAATAAAGGTGGCCTTTACCTACTTGGACGAAGAAATGACAAAGAAAATGCTAACCACATTGATAAGACCAAAACTAGATTACGCAGCGACATTATGAACATCCACTACTAAAAAGAATATAAAGAAAATTGAAAGAATCCAAAGAGCAATTACGAAGATGGCCCCTAAACACTTTCAAAACTGTCATATGAAGAGAGATAGTCAAAGTTGGAATTACTGACTCTGGAACAAAGAAGAGAAAGAGGTGACCTATTGACCATCTATAGAATCATGACAGGAATGGAAGTCCTTGATAGAGAAGACTTACTAAATTGGGATAAGAGTAATACAAGAGGACATGAAAAGAAACTCAAAAAAGACAATTATAGAAGGGACCTGAAAAAGAACAGCTTTCCATACAGAGTGGTGGATGTCTGGAACAAATTGGACAAACAATAGTGTGTGCAAAAACCATACATGAATTTAAGAGCAAAGTAGATACTGCGAGATAAAAAGACGGGACACCACAAGCGTAGCTCCCCTTCCCGTAAGATACAACTAGGTAAATACAACTAGGTAAACACACACACACACACGCACGCACACACACACACACACAAACACACACACAAACACACACACACACACACACACACACACACACACACACACACACACACACACACACACACACACACACACACACACACACACACACACACACACACACACACACACACACACACACACACACACACACACACGCACGCACACACGCGCACACACTCGGTGGCGCGGTTGGTAGAGTTTCCGACTGTCACTACGGTGGTCCGGGTTCGAATCCTCCCCAGGGCTGAAATAATTTCAGTATCACTGCGCTTTGGGTCGTTACTCCAACTCTCGTGGGCGGGGAGTTGGGTGTGTGTGCGAGTAAGGTCACAGCATTACCCGTAGATCGGTCATACGAGCTCTGAACACTCTTCCGTGAGGGAAATAGCTGTCGATCACGAGTCCAACACGTGATCCAAAGACCATGGTGAATGGTGAATACACACACATGACTGAAATAATTTCACTATCGCTGCACTGCGAGTCGTTACTCCAACTCTCGTGGGCGGGGAGTTATGTGTGTGTGTGCGTGTGAGGTCACAGCTTTACCCATAGATTGGTCATATACGAGCTCTGAGCTCTCTTTCGGGAGGGTAGTAGCTGTCGATTACAATTCCAACATGTGATCCAAGTCCATGGTGAACACACACACACACACACACACACACACACACACACACACACACACACACACACACACACACACACACACACACACACACACACACACACACACACACACACACACACACGCGCGCGCGCGCGCGACACGATGGCGCAGTGGTAGCGATCGCGGCCGTCACTACGGTGGTCTAAGTTCGAATCCCACCCACGACTGAAATAATTCTAGTATCGCTGCGCTGCGAGTCGTTACTCCAACTCTCGTGGGTGGGGAGTTAGGTGTGTGCGTGTGAGGTCATAGCTTTACCCATAGATTGGTCATATACGAGCTCTGAGCTCTCTTTCGGGAGGGCAGTAGCTGTCGATCACGAGTCCAACACGCACACACACGCACGCACACACACACACACACAAACACACACACACACACACACACACACACACACACACACACACACACACACACACACACACACACACACACACACACACACACACACACACACACACACACACACACACACACACACACACACACGACTCGATGGCGCAGTGGTAGCGATCGTGGCCGCCACTACGATGGTCCAAGTTCGAATCCCACCCACCCAGGACTGAAATAATTCTAGTATCGCTGCGCTGCGAGTCGTTACTCCAACTCTCGTGGTCGTATGTGTGCGTGTGAGGTCACATCTTTACCCATAGATTGGTCATATACGAGCTCTGAGCTCTCTTTCGGGAGGGTAGTAGCTGTCGATCACGAGTCCAACATGTAATCCAAGTCCATGGTGAACACACACACACACACACACACACACACACACACACACACACACACACACACACACGCGCGCGCGATACGATGGCGCAGTGGTAGCGATCGCGGCCGCCACTACGGTGGTCTAAGTTCGAATCCTACCCACGACTGAAATAATTCTAGTATCGCTGCGCTGCGAGTCGTTACTCCAACTCTCGTGGGCGGGGAGTTAGGTGTGTGCGTGTGAGGTCATAGTTTTACCCATAGATTGGTCATATACGAGCTCTGAGCTCTCTTT
Organism: Oratosquilla oratoria; assembly: GCF_046742065.1. Taxonomy (NCBI): domain Eukaryota; kingdom Metazoa; phylum Arthropoda; class Malacostraca; order Stomatopoda; family Squillidae; genus Oratosquilla; species Oratosquilla oratoria. The sequence goes on along the minus strand of NC_134778.1, from coordinate 27,491,214 downwards.
CGGGAGGGTAGTAGCTGTCGATCACGAGTCCAACACGTGATCTAAGTCCGTGGAGAATAACACACACACACACGGCTCGATGGCGCAGTGGTAGACATCGCGGCCACCACTACGGTGGTCCAAGTTCGAATCTCACCCAGGACTGAAATAATTTCAGTATCGCTGCGCTGCGAGTCGTTACTCCAACTCTCGTGGGCGGGGAGTTAGGTGTGTGTGTGCGTGTGAGGTCACAGCTTTACCCATAGATTGGTCATATACGAGCTCTGAGCTCTCTTTCGGGAGGGTAGTAGCTGTCGATCACGAGTCCAACACGTGATCCAAGTCCATGGTGAATAACACACACACACACACACACACACACACACACACACACACACACACACACACACACACACACACACACACACACACACACACACACACACACACACACACACCAACATGAAAAATAAATCTATATGAAATAACCAGAAAAAGGAGTTACAAAAACGGCGATGGGGGGAAAAGGAGCAAACAAAGAAGCGAAGTAGGTGAGGGTAGCCCGCAATCGCGTGGTGAGTCGAGTGGAACTATGAGGGTTGTGCACGTGCAGGGCAGGTAGTCTGTACGAATCCCGCACGAGCAGACCTCAAACCTGCCACCGGCTTCCGGTTCTTGGCACAATGCCACATGCCGTCGTCATCACGGTTATCAGTGTCACAGTGATGCTTGTTTGCGTAGGTACAGTATGAGGCACGTACTTCATAACAAAGCAATTTAAGAGAAATCGCCATCCGTCGAGCAGAGGGAAAGTCTAATCACAGTCTATAAACTGTTCTTGGGAACCACATTTGACTATGGTTCCACTGCATGATTCCAAATAATCAAGAAAACATAGGTGCCCTAAAAACTGAAAAAATAAAATTATACTACCAGGATGCACCCAAAACCAACCCAATAGAACATTTATACACATGAACCAAATTCCTCCCCATAGAGGGTGAAGATCCTACGCCAGGAGTCGCAGATTAGCTGCGGCCTAAGCCATGACCTTTACACTATGCGCTTGGGCCGTTAGTGGGACTCGGAGAGAGGTGCGGGATTCGAACCCACAACTAAGCGAATGCGAGACCAGCACGTTTCCGACGTCACTATTGCACTTCCTACAGAACACAGCATGGGAATGATAGGTATATAGTTCTATGCAAGAGCACTCAATGCCACTCACTCATAACATCACACAAGTGCAACCAACCGAGCGAAAAAAAGAGCAGCGTACTACTCAAGCATATACAATTTCCACCAACACCCCACAGCACATACATTAAAAAATCACACCCAGATCGCAAAACGAGTTCTTCAAGACAGACCACCGAACTTCTCCAAGGCATTAGCTCTACAGAAAAATCCCTCCAAAGAGAACCAAGAACCACACTAGCAAGTCTGCCCTCAGGTCACCATCCAGCACTGAGACAATACCAACATGGAATAGGCGTGGCTACAAAAACAAAATGTCCTATATGCAACTATCACACAGAGAGAGGGCACAGACCACTTCACCTTACACTGTCCCACCTTAGCCCTAACCAGACCAACAATACGACATATCTTCCTGTAGCTATTCCCGGTTACACTGGGGGCGTGGGTATCCTGCAAGAGATCTGGTGTAACGAACTGACTGATTGATTGTGATATTTTTACATGAAGCACAAAGAAGATGAGAAATAGTAGCCTCAAACTATCAAGACGCAGATCTAATCTAGAAGTAGGAAGATCCAATCTTACCCACCACGTAACCAGTGAAAGGTAAAATATAAAATAGCGGCTATGCATATAGTATAGTTCAAAGTTGTTAGATTTATTCTGATAAATGTCTAGGATCTATGCTGTAATTTCTCTCAATTTGGTTGCTTAATCTACTCTATTTGTTTGTTTCTTTATCTGTTTATTGTTTATTTACTTGCGAGCTACAAAGCACTCTGTGAGGGGCACCTAGCCTCCCGATAGGGGGGGAGTGTGTGACGTTAAACCATATCATCATCATCACTTGTGAGTTGCGTATTTAAAAGAAATTATCCTACATCTGGCTTTGTTATGGACCGATAAGTTTCCTGTCTGCAGGAATGTCTTTTGCAATCACTTTACCTCAGTCAGATTTTGTTCTGCCTGACGCCAAAACAAGAACTGTCAAAGCAGATTAAGAAACCAAAGGGGTTATAAATCAGTCTCAGCAGCAATTACTGTCTATCCCAAACCTCAACTGTCCTGAGTCGACGGACGAAAGTCGACGTTTTTTTTTTTTACCTCGTCTGAAAAGCTACTCTCTTACTTCGAGCGGAAGATTCTGTTCGCTTTCGAAGAGGATGTCCAGTGTGCCTCATCCACGACATCTTGAGGAAGACTAACAAGAGGGGAACGGGTAGTAATGTGTGAACATACGAAAAAGAAAGATGAACCGGCATAGTACCAAAGTACCAGATATTCGACTTGCTAGTTATAGATTTTCCTTGCCAGGGAACGATGGTTCATCACGGGTTTTCCCACCGACATGTACTGCTTGTCTTTACCACGAGCACAGGTTCTCCGCACTTATGGTAATAACCAGGAAATTAGAAGTGCCTGGCTAACCTGGCGTGTGTTTCCGGAGACTCGTACCGGAGACCAGGCACCAGTCAGGGGGTCCCTTAGAACTACTAGATACAGAAGATACCAGTGAACCGGACATGAGATGATAGTTATCAGATCTGGGT
>NC_134778.1:27475985-27478485 GCF_046742065.1 Oratosquilla oratoria | reverse complement strand
ACACACACACACACACACACACACACACACACACACACACACACGTCGGTCGAAGTGACAACGAAGTTTGGAACTCCAGGAAAAATTCAAGTTTCGTCGATCTCAACAACGAGGGAGTACCTTTGTTGTATCAATAGGGAAGGGGAAACTCGTGGTATAGTGGGAAGGTGAAGAAAAAGGAGAAACAGAGGATTACTGAGGAAAATGGAAGGAAATGAGGAAGGGGACGAACGGGCCCCGGATGTAACAAGGGGTTAAACAAAAGTAATGCAGAACACACAGACGAGGGAGAACAAGGAAGCAGAGGTATCAAAAGCAGAAAAATAGATAATAGCAGCTCAATGGAAAGAGAAGATAAATGATTTTATGAATTTAATGAGGGAGGAGGTGACAACCTCCCCCGAATAGTAAATCTGGAGGAGAAACTAAAAAAAAAAAAACTAAAAGAAAAAAAAAAACTAAAAAAAAAAAAAAAAAAAAAAAGCATGGGAGGTTAGGTTTAACTAATTAACACTAGTTACCCAAAGAGTGGATAAACTGGATGAACTAAAGAAGGAGAATCAAAACCTAACTAAAGAAAAAGAAGAATTAACAAGAAAATTAAAAGAAGTAAAAAATGAGAATGAGGAATAAAAAAATAATAATAAAGAGAATAAAGAGTCTATAGCAAAGGAAACACAGGGTTGGAAAAAAAATCCAAGAGAACAACAAAATTGTAACTATAGATATAGTGACACAACAGATGAAAGAACAAACTAAGGACACAATTATTAAAGTGATGAGAGAGAAGGAGAATATAGTAAGAGATTTAGGAGTAAAAGAGGAGAAGGAAAAGGTAAGCAAGATACTAGAAGTAATTCAAGAGGATGGACAAGAAACAGGGAGAGAAATTGAAGAAATATATTGAATAGGGAAATACAATACAGATAAGACCAGACCAAATAAGATCAAATTCAGGTCACAAACGACAGCAGAGAATATCTTAGCAAAAAAAAGGGAAACTAGCAGACAGTAATCAATATAAACAGGTATGGATAAAAAGAGAAATGAATAAAGTGGAAAGAGAGGATGAGAAAACAAAAAGACTAGAAGCTAAGGAAAAAACGAGAAAAGAACAGAGTAAAAAAAGAGAAATTCTATTGGTGAGTAGTGGATATGAAAGTGAGGAAATGGTTCATAGCAGAGAAAAACGGAAAGGAAACAGAAAACACGATGGAAGTAACAGAAAAATAAAAGTGTCTTACAGAGACATAGATGGCTTGATAACAGGCTTGTACGAAGTGAATGATTATCTGAAGGAAAAAGAACCGGACATAATGGGAATTGTAGAGACAAAATTGAAAGGTCCACTACCACACAACAGAGTAGGACATGGTGCATATAATTATTGTATTAGAAACAGAGAGGTAAAACAAGGGGGTGGAGTTATGTTCCTGACTAAGAAGGATATAAATGTGAGGAATGTCACATATGGAAAGAATAGAGTAGAGATGATTGTGATGGAAATGGAGGACAGGGATGGGAAGAGCAGTAAGTTTGTAGTAAATTATGTGCCTCCTAAAACGGCTTCGTGGGAAGAGAGAGAACACAAAAATATGTTAGAAGACACAAGGATAACACTAAATAAGATAATGGAAGATGGAGGAAGAATAGTTATAATGGGTGACTTTAACTGTAAAGAAATCTGCTGGGAAGAGATGACAGTGAAGGGTGGAAACGACCTATGGATACAAGAGAATACTAGGTATGGAAATGAGGAAGAACCATCGAGACTGGACCTAATAATCACATCAGAACCCGAAATAGTGGACAAGATTGAATATAAGACGCCAATAAGTAAAAGTGACCACATATTGGTTGAACTGGAACTAAATGAGGAAAAATACACGGAAAAAACGAACAATATAGAAAGGGAAGATTGATGTATGGAAAAACAAATTTTGATAAAATAAGAGAATTCTTTCAAAAAGCAGACTGGGAAAGGATACACAAGGAGAAAACAACAGTAGAAGAGAAATGGAATATTTTGACAAAAAAATTATAAAGAAGGAGTGGAAAAGTATGTTCCAAGACAAAAACAAGAAAAAGTATATGTAGAGTGTTGGTACAAGAAAAGATGTAGGGAGTTAAAAGACAAAAGGAATAAAGCTTGGATAAAATGGAAAAAAGACAAAAGATCTGATAAATGGAATATATACTAGTTATAGAAAAGAATATGTAAAAGTGTGCAGAGCAGAAAAGAGAAAATACGAAAAAGATGAAAGATGTCATAAAAAATGTAAGGATCAACCAAAACTATTTTACAGGTTTGTAAACAACAAACTGAAAAACAAACAAGAATTAGCGAAACTAAGACAAGGAGGAGTTGAATACACAGAGGAAACAGAAATGGCAGAAATTATGAACTAGCATTTTAAATCGGTGTTTACGAGGGAGAACATACAACCTAGAGATATCGAGTGGGAGGAGAAAGTCCCCCCTATGAAAGAGATAGAAGTAA
>NC_134778.1:27460985-27465985 GCF_046742065.1 Oratosquilla oratoria | reverse complement strand
GCCAGAGTTGGAGCGAATTATAACAACTGGAATGGTGTGCTGGGACTACATTGCATAGGAAAGATGAACTCCAATGGCCTAATGCTGCTATTACGAACACCATGTTTAGACAGGCAGACAAGTATAAGACAACCTAGTTACATCCCAGATCTAGGCAGTGGTATTTGATCGACTTCGTCATCTGCCGCCAGAGAGACATCCGCGATGTGAAGATTGCAAGAGCAATGCGCGGTGCAGAATGCTGGACAGACCATCGTCTAGTCAGATGCATCCTATCACTGCATATCATCCCACCACACCGTCAAATGCCGAAAACCACCAAGTCATTATACAACGTCGCTCGACTTAAGAACTCTCAGCAACGTAATGAATTTGCGGATGACCTGGACGACCGACTAATTGCTCACGGACTCTGGACTGGCTGCCCGACACAACAATCGGAGCAGTTCCAATCTCTAGTGACAGAGTCAGCCAGGGCCATAAAGTCACTCCTCGACGATAAACAGAAGGCTTTTATTGAGTGGCAGAACGACCCCTTCTCCACCTCCAAGGATGATCGCTTTAAGCACCTCCAGAGGCAGGCCCAGACAACATTTCGAAAGCTGCAGGACAAGTGGTGGGAGGACAAAGCGGAGGAGGTCCAGAGATACGCTGACACCCAGAACTCCAAGATGTTCTATAGTGCCATAAAGGAGGTCTATAGACCCATGAAGCCGTGTACAGCTCCGCTCCTGACAGCAGAAGGCTCCACCCTGCTGAAAGAGAAGAGAAGCATCAATGCGTGATGGAGGGAGCATTTCTGCACCCTGCTTAACCGGCCATCAACATTAGAATTTCATGCCCTCGGCCTCATCACCCAGAAACCCACAGTCCACTGCCTCGACCTTCCACCTACGATGGAAGAAGTTATGAAGGCCATTAGCCAGACCAACTAAGGCAAGGCCCCTGGCATGGATGGGATTCCAGCTGAAATCTTCAAGTCAGCTGACCCGTTGCCCTGGAATCCTTCTTCTCCCTCCTTACCAACATCTGGGAAAGGGGAAGAGATACTCAAAGAACTCAGAAATGCCACCGTCATCTCTCTCTTTAAGAACAAGGGCAGCAAGACAGCCTGTGAAAATTATAGAGGTATCTCTCTTCTCCCCATTGCTGGGAAAATCCTGGCAAGAGTCATGGTCAACCGTCTTGTTATCCATGTCTCTGAAGACGACCTGCCAGAAGCACAATGCGAATTTCGACCAAACCGCAGTACGGCTGACATGATCTTTGCCATGCTCCAAGTGCAAGAGAAATGCATTGAACAAAACATGGACTTGTACGCAGTCTTTATTGACCTCACCAAGGCATTCGATACAGTGAACAGGGAGGCCCTCTGGGTCATTCTGTCCAAGCTCGGATGCCCAGACAAATTCGTCATTCTTATTAGACAATTCCATGACGACATGACCGGGCAGGTGCTGTCAGGCGGAGAGGTGTCGGAGCCCTTCAACATCATTAAGGGCGTCAAACAGGGATGCGTCCTGGCCCCGATCCTTTTTAATCTGTTCTTCACCTGTGTGTTCAACCATGCTTTCAGGGACCTGGACCTTGGGGTATATCTGCGATTCAGGATTGAAGGTTCTGTGTTCGATCTTCGTCGACTGAACGCAAAGACTAAGACCACTGAGAAACTCATTCTTTAGGCACTTTTTGCTGATGACTATGCACTCATGGCCCACAAGGGCCATGAGGGCATAGTTGATAAGTTTGCTGAGGCTGCCCGCCTCTTTGGCCTTACCATCAGCCTTGGAAAGACAGAGGTGCTTTTCCAACCAGAACCCACCTCTACCTCCCAGCCTCCCTCCATCTCTATCAAGGGAACTCAACTGAAAAATACGAAGGAGTTCAAATATCTCGGCAGCACCATTAGTAACGACGGCAGACTGGACAAAGAAATCAGTGCCAGAATCTGCAAAGTCAGCCAAGCACTTGGCCGGCTCAGAACAAGAGTCTTGAACCATCGTTTATGTATATATATATATATATATATATATATATATATATATATATATATACATATATATACACATAGATATGTGTGTATATATATATATATATATATATATATATATATATACATACATACATACATACTGCTTCTAATTTTTCAATCCCTTGGATGTAAAAGGAGCATCAAGTTGCACTACTCACACAGTCATTTGAGTAATTTACCCGAGAACCTGGGTACTGTCAGTGAAGAACAAGGTGAACGCTTTCATCGAGATTAAGATTATGGAAGAACGCTACCAGGGCAGATGGGACTGCAATATGACTACTGTTGGAACTTGAAGAGGGATGTTCCAAATGTTGTTCATGACAGAATGTCGAAAAAAGAGGAAGTTCATATAGGTAACTTAATCATAAATAATCAATATTTTGTACATCTTTACATCTTTATCTTTCGCTATAAGCACAAAATTGCCAAAATGCCAATACACGTACACACATATACCAAAGGCTTTTTCGGGGTAGCCAAAAACAAAAAGGCATAGAAACCATTCCCACCCATTTCATTTCCCATTTTTTCCACTCCCCTCCACCCTCCTCCCTCCCTCCTATCTTGCCACCTCCTGGAGGTCGGGTCATCCCTGCATCCTGTCCACTGCACTGGGTCAGAAGCAGTGTCGCAAGACACAGCAAATCCACAGCAAGGCCGCTTCATAAATTCGGCGACCCCCCCTCTCCGTCCCCTCATGAACAAAAGGAGAAGACAGAGAGAAATCCCTTCGGGCTGCGTCAAAAATTTTTCCTTACATACTTCCTCACCCCCCCCCCATCCCCCACCCACTCCCCCTCATGCATCACAGCATCATCTATACACAACCCTTCTCCATTCACCCCTATCTTCTGTCCTCTCCCGTCCTTCCTCCACAGACATTCCTCTCCTTTGCAATGCCCCTTTCACCCCATCCATCCATCACATCCTACGACGACACCTCATATTCACCCCTTCCACCTCCGCCTTCCACACTTCTTTTACTAATCTTTCTTAACTCATTCTTTCCATGTGTCCAAACCATCCTAATACTCTTTCATCAACCCTATCTCCCAGTTCCCTTTCCACCCCTGTTCTCCTCCTCACCTCCTCATTTCTCACTCTATCTAGCCTAGTAATCCCTATCATACTTCTCAAACATTTCATCTCAAGCACATTCAAACACCTTCTCTCTTCCTCTCTCATGTTCCAAGTTTCTGCCCCATACATTGCTGTTGGCACGATCACTCCTTCATATAACCTCCTCTTAGCATCCATTCCCAGATGTCTATTCCTCATTACACTTTTTAATCCACCAAGGCATTTACTCGCTTCTCTCAATCTACATTCTACCTCCACCCCCACTCCTCCCTTTCCTGTCACATTCGCACCCAAGTATCTAAAACTATCCACTTCCTCCAGTTTCTCACCCTTAGTGCTCACTTCCAGCCTACTGTCACTCTCTCCCCTTGTACATCTCATCACCTTATTTTTGCCCACATTTATCTTCAGCTTCCTTCTTTCACACACCTCAAACTCTGTCACTAACTTTCTCAATCCCTCCTCTGATCCTGCTACAAGCGCAGTGTCATCAGCAAACAACAGCTGGCTCACCTTCCCCTTTCCTCCATTTTCTTTAATCATCTCCAATTCCTGACACACTACCCTTGCATTCACCTCTCGCACCACCCCATCCATGCAAAGATTGAACAGCCAGGGGGACATAACACATCCCTGACGAAGTCTCAAACCATTCACTCTCTCCATTTCCAATCCTAACGTAAGCTCTACTACTCTCATAAAAACTCTTGAAAGCTGTTAACAGCTTTCCTCCTATCCCATATATCTGCAGTACCTACCACAGTGCCTTCCTGTCTACCCTGTCGTAAGCCTTTTCCAGATCCATAGAAGCCCAAAAAACATCCTTACCTTTTCCTACAGCTTTCTCACATATCTGTCTTACCACAAAAATCTGATCTACACATCCCCTACCTGTCCTAAAACCACAATGTTCCTCACCAATTACTCCCTCTGTTCCTCTCCTAATCCTCTCAATCAAGACCCTCCCATAAGCCTTCCCAACTACATATATCCATATATCTGCAGTACCTACCACAGTGCCTTCCTGTCTTGTCGTAAGCCTTTTCCAGATCCATAAAAGCCCAAAAAACATCCTTACCTTTTCCTATAGCTTTCTCACATATCTGTCTTACCACAAAAATCTGATCTACACATTCCCTACCTGTCCTAAAACCACAATGTTCCTCACCAATTACTCCCTCTGTTCCTCTCCTAATCCTCTCAATCAAGACCCTCCCATAAGCCTTCCCAACTACACTGAACAAGCTGATCCCTCTGTAACTACTACACTCACACATGTCCCCCTTTCCTTTGTAAAGCGGAACTATACAGGCACTCCTACAGTCCTTCGGCACTATACCGTCTCTTAAACAAACATTAAATAACCTCACCAGCCAGTCCACAATAACTGTACCTCCTTATTTTAGACATTCTGCATGGCATCCATCCAACCTAGGTGCCTTACCTGCTCTCAACATCTTAACGGCTCCTTTCACTTCATCCTTCCTTATTCCTCCTCTATTTTCCTCACTCATCACTCTTAATTTCTTAGCGTTTCTGGATGGATGCCATGCAGAATGTCTGAAAAAGGGAGGTACAGTGATGGTGGACTGGCTGGTGAAATTATTTAATGTTTGCTGGAGAGAGGGTAGAGTGCCGGAGGACTGGAGGAGTGCCTGTATAGTTCCTCTTTACAATGGAAAAGGGGACAAGTGTGAATGTAGCAGTTTCAGAGGGATTAGATTGTTAAATGTAGTTGGGTAGGCTTATGGGAGGATCTTGATTGAGAGGATTAGGAGAGGAACAGAGGGAGTAATCGGTGAGAAACAGTATGGATTTAGGACGGGTAGAGGTTGTGTAGATCAGAACTTTGTGGTAAGACAGATATGTTAGAAAGCTATAGGAA
>NC_134778.1:27448485-27450985 GCF_046742065.1 Oratosquilla oratoria | reverse complement strand
TCGCTGGGACACGGCTGGCGCCACGCATGCTCGAGGTGGTACCTTAGATCACGTCCTTACGTTTGGATTGGTGGCCTCCCAAGTCCGGTGTTCAACGATACCGACACTATTCTCCGACCACGTAGCACTCAGCGTCCAATACGCCCTTCCTACCACGCCATCCCCAGTGCACACCCGTACACGCATCATACTCCCACCCAAGTACTGTCCCACATATATTTCATACATAACAAACCTCCTACCCACATTTAACCACCACTGTCCTGAACAGTTATATTCCTCCCTCGTTAACGCCACACATACTTTCTACACCCAATACGTCAAAAAGCCACACATCACACGTCATCCGAATACACACACTTGGACACTAGACAACCACATCGTTCAGGCGGAGAGGAAAGCGATGGAGGATGGTTTTGCCTTTCAGAAAAGACCAAGTCCAGAAACTCTACACCAGTATCAACTATCAAGAGATGACTTAGTTGCTCTACAGCGTTGTGTTCAAACGGATTCCTGGAAAAAACTAACGGACAGCATTAACCATCAAACGAGTGTTGGCACCATGTGGCACCTCATCAACAAGGTGATAAAGAAAAAACATTACAGTGCCCTCCATCATAGTCCTACACAGTTTGCACAAGACCTTGTTGATGCCTGGTCAGCACAGGCACGAACCAGCAACCTCCCACCATACATACACGACGCTCTCTCCACCCACAAAAACTATCGTGCACTCCGACTTGCCTCTGCCTTGCTGAAGACCGATGACGAAGATGAGGAGATAACCGAACAAGAGCTGCGAAGAGCCCTCGCCAAGGGTAAGGCGACAGCTCCTGGCGATGATGGTATCACCTACGCCGTCCTCCGAGTACTCCTGGACGTACCTGGTAACCCCCTCCTCCAGCTGTATAATCTCTGCTACAACCTGGGATATGTACCACGGGACTGGACTTGCAGCACGATAGTACCGATTCCTAAACCTGGCACTGACAAATTCCGACCTGGAACGCATTCTTTTATCACGTCTGATGTTCCGGATGCAAGATAAGCTCTCGCCCCGACTGTACGGCTTCCTGCCCCAACGAGGAACACACCACTGCCTCATGGAACTCTACACACGCCTCTGTCCCACCAGTGTAGTGGCTTTCATTGATTTGAAAAGCGCATTTGACATCGCCAACAGGGACATTATCCTCGACCAACTTGTTGACTTTGGCATCAAAGGAAATTTACTGAGGTGGATAAGAGGATACCTGTGGAACAGGAACTCACGTGTATTGTTTAAAGGAGCGTACAGCAATACCAGAGAGTTTGAACTCGGTACTCCACAGGGAGGAGTACTCAGTCCATTTTTATTTAACATCCTTATGCATCGCTTTCTCTCTCTGCTTCCTGACATCGACGGTACAACAATCACTTGCTATGCAGACGACATATGCATTCATTCAAGATCACCACAAGATATGCAACGTTTCCTTCAATCATTTAATTTGTCATCCTCCTCATGCGGGCTGGTCATCTCACCAGAAAAGAGCAGAATTTTATCTTTTCACCCAGCAAGAACTTTGCCAGAATTCACTGTTGGCAACACCATCGTGTCATTGTGCTCACAGTACCTTTACCTGGGGGCACCAGTTCGTATCACACCTTCCATCCCAGCAAGACAACCCGTACATCCAATTGTCCAAGACCTGCTAACCTACAGAGACGACTGGCTCCTCTTAGGTGGTTAACCAACAATATTGCTGGAGTGTCCATCCCTGTCGCCAGAACTATATATATCACATTCATTCGATCAGTGGTTGATTACCTCTCTCCCGCACTTAGTCAGCTTTCCAAAACTACTTTGCAACCACTTGAAAAATTCCAAAACCAGGCAATGAGGCTCATCTTAGGCTGCCCTACCACAACCAGGATCGTCAATATGCAGCAAGAACTTCGTCTACCACCAATTGTAAAGAGAATATACTCAAATGTTACCTACTTCACTATCAAGTGCCTGCACTACCGCCACTTATCTCCCCACTTTTGTCACACAATCCAGACCTCGATTGATTTGGCAGAGCCTCGACCTCACCTTCGTCCCGGTGGCTGCTCACTGGTCCTTAACATCAGTTCAAACATTCGGAGGCTTAACATAAACATTTTAACAGAGAACGAGGACCCTGGCCTCCCACCTTGGCAGACACCCATACCAACAGTCACCTATTATCCAACTACCAAGTCCGACCTACCACAGCTCCAGAAACAACTAGCCTTAGAAACTATCGCCGGTCTGTCATCTTCTTTAAACGCGGCCCATCATCTCTTCACTGACGGTTCTTTGCAGGAGGACGGTAGTGCTGGATGTGCTGTGTATTCTCCCAACATAGAGCCACCACTAGGGGGCTGGGCAGGCCGTCGACTCCCTAATTCGTCAAGCTCCACGTATTGTGAGTTGCATGGGTTTCTGGACGCTGTTACTTTGCTGACACGGACTGCAGAAAACGGCTTGATCATC
>NC_134778.1:27430985-27440985 GCF_046742065.1 Oratosquilla oratoria | reverse complement strand
GCACAGTTTTGTATCATCAGCAAATTTGGAAACAGTAGATTTTAGTCCATGGTCTATATAATGTAAATATACTATGAATAGAAGTGGCCCAAGAACGGAACCCTGAGGAACTCCACTTGTAACATTTTTCCATCTAGAAGTTTTTCCATTTAAAACAACTCTCTGTTTTCCATCATTCAACCAATTACTAGTCCAACTTAATAGGCTACCACTTATTACAAAGGATTACAAAGGCGGAGTATGCCGACAGGAGACCTTTTGGTCCATATCTAGGTCGGATGCGAAGAAAAATCATAATAATAAAATAATAAATAAAAACTATAATAATGGAAATAACAAATAAAATACATAAATAAATGCATAGGTATAGTTAAATAATAAACGAACAGGTAAATAGTAAATAGTAATAAATTGACATGTAACTAATAATAAATGAAAATCAGACAGGCAAATGATAACAAAACAAAAACAAATAATATAAAATAAATTATAATCATTACAGCATCTTGCTTAGGTGTTTATCTAAATGATTCTTAAAGCTTCGAACTGAACTACAATGCACTACCTGTGCAGGAAATTTATTCCATTCATTAACTACACGGTTGGTAAAGTTGTTTCTACCTACTTCCAAATTTAATCTATTTCCGGACAGTTTGAGACCATTGTTTCTTGTCTGATTCTCATTCAATGTGAAAATTTTGTCACTTTTGATGTTGTCAATTCCCTTTAAAATCTTAAAGACCTGTATCAAGTCACCTCCGAGTCTACGCTTTTTCAGGGAAAACAGATTCATATGTTTTAGTCGATTTTCGTATGATTTATTTTTGATATTTGGAATCAGTTTTGTGGCTCGCCGTTGTACTCTTTCCAGTCTGTCAATGTCTTTAATGAGATTCGGTGACCATACGGAAACAGCATATTCTAAATGTGGACGAACTAACGATTTATATAGCTTGTTAATGACTGATGGACTTTTGAAATCGAAAGATCGCGCAATCAGTCCTAGAATCTTATTTGCTTTCTCAGAGGCTGAAATACACTGCTTGGATGATTTGAGGTCGTTACTGATAATTACGCCGAGATCTTTTTCACTATCCACTTTTGTTAACGAATTTCCAAATAACTTGTAATCGTACTTACTGTTATTTTTACCTATGTGCATTACCTTGCATTTACTTGTGTTAAATTTCATTAGCCACTTTTCAGACCATTGCTGTAATTTATCTAAATATTCTTGAACATCTAATTGGTTTGAGTGATCATTTGCCACTCCGCACAGTTTTGTATCATCAGCAAATTTGGAAACAGTAGGTTTTAGTCCATGGTCTATATAATGTAAATATACTATGAATAGAAGTGGCCCAAGAACGGAACCCTGAGGAACTCCACTTGTAACATTTTTCCATCTAGAAGTTTTTCCATTTAAAACAACTCTCTGTTTTCGACCTTTCAACCAATTACTAGTCCAACTTAATAGGCTACCACTTATTCCGTGTGAAGCTGATTTAGTAAGTAGTCTTTCGTGTGGGACGGTATCAAAAGCTTTTGCAAAGTCTAGATATATTAGATCTATATTGTTTCTTTTGTCATAATTCGAGATAACTGTGTTGTAGAATTCGAGTAAGTTAGTCACGCAAGAACGTTTCCGTCTGAAACCATGCTGGCTATCATTTATCAAACGGTTACTTTCTAAATGATGTTCGATAGCATCTCTGATGATAGTTTCCATTATTTTTCCTACGATTGAAGTCAAACTTATAGGCCTATAGTTATTTGGTTTCTTTTTGTCACCTTTTTGAATATGGGAGTAACGTTAGCTAGCTTCCATTCTCTTGGGATATCTCCGGATATGATGGATTTCTTGAAAATAATTTCTAATGGAGCAACAATCTCATTTTTCATTTCCTTTAAGATTCTTGGATGCCAACCGTCAGGCCCTGGTTTTTTATTAACTTTGAGTTTATCTATATGCCTTTTAATTTTTTCTTTTGTTATATTTACCGTAGTGAGTAAGTTTAACCTAGACTTTTCGCAGGTTTCAGTTTGGAGTTCACTTTGAGGTGTTTCGTTTACGAATACCGAGCTAAAATAATTGTTTAAGATATTACACATTCCTTCATTTGAATATTCAAGTTGACCGTCAGCAGATAATAGTGGACCAATGTGATTCCTAACAACCTTTTTATCTCTAATGTAACTATAGAATTCTTTGGGATTCTCTTTGGATTTATCAGCGATGTTCATTTCGTATTGTCGCTTTATTTTTCTTATTGTTTTTTTTTTTAATCTCTCTGTATTGATACATAACTTTCATAGTCATTAGAT
The DNA here is from genome assembly GCF_046742065.1 of Oratosquilla oratoria. NCBI lineage: Eukaryota > Metazoa > Arthropoda > Malacostraca > Stomatopoda > Squillidae > Oratosquilla > Oratosquilla oratoria. Next base: position 27,438,660 of record NC_134778.1, on the reverse strand, counting down.
ACACCCGAGCACTTATATTTCTTATAAGCCTGTCTCTTTTTAGCAATACTTTTTTCAGTTTCTTTGTCGAGCCACTTTGGGCGAGCCTGATTTGGGGGACGTCTGTCCTTAAAAGGAATGTAAGTTTGAATCATCTTAGTGAGCGTATTTTGAAATATTTCCCACATCTGATCTACAGGCCTTTCGTTTAATTTTGCCTCCCAATCTGTAAGCTGAAGCTCCTGACGTAGTCCTATGAACTGAGCTTTACTGAAATCGGGTATTTTAGAAACACAAGTATCTATTCTAAAACTGTTTAGGAGTTTGAATCTGACTAAGTTGTGATCGCTATTTGCAACAGATTCACCGATTTCTACATCGGTTACCAAGCTTTCGCGGCTAGTGATCAATAGATCGAGTAAGTTTCCATATCTTGTGGGCTCTTTTACATGCTGAACTAAGTAATTGTCACCAAGAAAATCAATCAAGCGACTACCTATATGGCCATGTTCAAGGGTCATCCAATCAATGTCAGTAAAATTGAAATCACCCATTATCAATAAATCCCGGTTGCAGAAACTAGACAGTTCTTGAAATAACAGTTTGTCGTCTGCTAATGATAATGTCTTTGGCCTATATATTACACCTATATTAATTTTTGTCCATTTGTTTGGGTTAACTCAACCCACAAACTATCATATGCATCCTGTTTCACTTTCTCTAAAACAGAAGCATGAACATTGTTTATAACGTACAACAGAACACCCCCACCTTTCTTGTGGTTTCTATCCTGATGAAAGTGTTTAAATCCCGCAATATTAAATTCAGCTTTGAACTCTGTACCATTTAACCATGTCTCAGTTATTCCTTTCATATCGAGATTTTCGCTTTTGACATACGCCTGTATTTCTTGAAATTTGTTCCTGATACTACGAGCATTAAAGTACATGTTTTTAAGAAACTCGTGATTATTTCTTTTTGACACATTTTGAGTTTCAATATCATGTCTTATATTATCATTTTGATTTTGATATATACCTTGCTCTATATTATTATTTGGTCCTTCATTGACATTCAATGCCTCATTAACATTTCTCCCATCAAAATTAACATTTCCCCCATCACGGACATCTGGTCGATCACGGTCATCCGATCTTTTGTACATTTTGTCCCCCTACGTCACCGTGATTCATGCCGGCTTCCCGTCGTTCATTGACATTATGTCCGGCATCCCTTCCTAAAATTATATTTTGTCCTCCAGTGACATCATATCCTACCGTGATATTTTTTCCTCCACTATAATTACATCCCATCGTGATCTTTTGTCTTCCACTGTCATTACATCCTATCATGATATTTTGGCCTTCATTGACATTCTGTCCGGTATCCCTTCCTAAAATTATATTTTGTCCTCCACTGACATTATATCCTACCGTGATATTTTCTCCTCCATTTCCGTGTAAAGCTAATTTAGTAAGTAGTCTTTCGTGTGGGACGGTATCAAAAGCTTTTGCAAAGTCTAGATATATTAGATCTATATTGTTTCTTTTGTCATAATTCGAGATAACTGTGTTGTAGAATTCGAGTAAGTTAGTCACGCAAGAACGTTTCCGTCTGAAACCATGCTGGCTATCATTTATCAAACGGTTACTTTCTAAATGATGTTCGATAGCATCTCTGATGATAGTTTCCATTATTTTTCCTACGATTGAAGTCAAACTTATAGGCCGTGGACATCGAAGCAGCAGTGCAACACTAATTCCTTCGAAGCATCTTCCAGCATTCCACTTACGAACTAAAAGCACCGACGCTCTTCGATGATTCGCCCACCTCAAAGAAACTATCGAAGCACCTTCCAGCATTCCACTTTCGAACCAAAAGCACCGACGCTCTTCGCTGATTTGCTCACCTCAAATCAACTATCGAAGCACCTTCCAGCATTCCACTTACGAGCCAAAAGTACCGACGCTCTTCGCTGATTCGCCCATCTCAAAGCAACTATGATACGAAACCCTACTTCTATGCTGATCCCTCTTAGCTGTATTCTCCACCACCCATAACGCCCGCCACTCCATAGAGACTCCAACATTTACAAGGAAATCTCCATCAGAAGCATTTCTCCACAACCACGACGCCTCCACCACGACAACACAGAGACATTGGACTACCCTTCTCCACCATTGCACGAGTCGGACTATCTCCCCCTCCTCCAACATCTCACCACGCTCCGCACGATCATCTCTACTTGCCAACGATCGTCGCGGCATCTATCAGCCAACGGCCATACCACTCTGAACACATCTCATCTCGCTGCGCATGATCTCTATTACTGTATATTTTGGTTACACAATTTGTAACTCTTCTCACTATATCCAGTTACTAATTGATCCCCCTGTTTCCAGCAGTGCACAATTCCATCTCCTCGCCCCACTGCACCCTGTCAGCACCGTACTCCAACATCACATTGGGTAAGTAGACTTTTTCCGTTCTCAATGCCACCTACAGTAGGAGCAGCACAGTCTCCACACAATTTTTTCTTAATACATGAACGTGTCCAAAGCCTTCTCTGACTCGACAAGCCGACCCTATACACGAAGCCAAACTACGTTTCCACCAACCATGCCCCCCTTTCTACTTTCAACTCTTCAGACAGCTCAACTCCTACTCAAAACACCATGACAACACAAAACCTCATCACAGTCATTAAAGACGAGACAATTTTACCACTCTTTAACGGCAGGAACATTCCTGTACACGCCCTCCTCACTGAGGTTCACTCAGAAATACTGCGTAGGAATGTCACAGACGGAAAAACAAAGATATCTATCTTAACACCCAAAATAGACAAGCACGACATTTTAGCTGGTGACGTCATTCAGTCTGACTTGTTTGAGGAATCACATTTATTTGATACATTTGTAGAACAAGTTAGAAAGTCATTTGCGGCTTTTGAACCACTTGGAGCCCTTTCCCCCCCTATAATCTCTTGAAAAATCTTACAATCATGGCCCACACACCACTAAAAAAGGGCAGTTAAAATAGTTTCAGCACTTAAGAGCGAACTCAGAGAAAGTATCAAAATCTCAGACTGGGTCTCAAACAACACAATTTCATTGGAAGACGTCCTCTCCCTCATTATATACTAGCACCATTACAGTCACACCAGGTATCACATTATGTGAATTCTCCAGAAAATTCTCTGACACAGAACAATTCATCACGCAGATATAAAATCAGTCAGTACCCATAGCACCAGCACACACGATAGCACAAGTCACATGGTCCCCCTCACATAACACGAGAGCACACGAGATCGCTCACAACATCACTCTCCTTCAAGAATACGACTGTTTTGTACACACTGCCACGTGTTATCACAGATACCCGTCACAACCGAACCAATACTGCGAGCATCATGGTGCTTGTTTTCACGCAACTGATCGCTGTCGTGTCTTGCTAGCACAAAGACAACACAGACAAGAATACCCAGATAGCTCTCCTGCTAGACATTCACGTAACACATCACCTGCAAGACATTCACGTATCCCATCTCCTGCAATACATTCACGTAATACATCTCCCTTGTGACTACAGAATACAAAGACTTAGTGCATATCCAGGACGGTTACTCCATACCAAGATATTCCATTTGCAACCTTACCGGTACACACCCTCCATATCCCAGGCATGTCTTCAGATTTCTTAACTTTCAATGCTAAGTCTAGTAACACCAAAGTGAAAATATTTCTCGACACAGGCTCCCCAGTTAACATCATGACACTACGCAGTTTCCACAGATTCCCCACTGAAATAACACGTGTCACCATTTTGGAATCCCCCGACCTCAACCTTTGCAATGTAGATGGTGTATTCTTCCCAATCATTGGTAACTTTTTCCTAGACATTACTTTTAAAGATGAGTGCCCAGCCATTCCAGTTACCACCTATGTAGCTGACGTCCATTTTCCTGCTGATATCCTCATAGGCTTAATTTTGATGAAGCAACATAATATCATCATTTACCCTGTTCAACATGGCATCATTTATGCTAATAATTTCCTCCCTGTATTGCCATCAGCAAATTCCCACAAAGTCAGCCACATGAACGTGGCCGAGCAGGCAAAACTTGATTTAACGTATACACACATTCCCACGAATCGAACTCTTTCACTTCACTTGCAGCTGTCCAAATCAGCCGCCCCCAAAAAAAAAGTCCCAGTCTCGAAAGAGTTATCTTCATTCAAACATACTTACGCAGTGTTTATCAGCCCAAAGACGCTGTTCTCTCTTGAATATACAAAGATACACATACGATTTTTCCAAGCACAAGAAACCGATGTATCTGTATGCCAAAAACTTGCCGTGTCAGTGGCATTTCCCTACTTTCAGCCATCTACGTCAAAGAAAGGTCATACTTGCATTTAAATTGCCAATGACACTAACGCATCCCTCCACCTCACAGGTGGTACAAACATTTGCGATTTCAAAGTATATCCTTCACATATTAAATTCATGGATGACCAATTCCCAACTACTTAAGTTTGTGCCACATTTTCCGACGTGCAAACAGCACAGGAACCCGTTGATTAATCTCATCTTAACCAAATTGATTTCCCTGATGCAGGAGCAGACTTGCTTCTACTTTGCAACATGTTCAGACATACTATTACCACTCAAGGTGAACCCCTTGGAGTCACTAATTTCATTCAGCATCATATATCCCTCCGTGAGAACTCTAAAGCATGTTACATTACCGCATACAGACTACCACACAGTAAACGCATGATTGTAGATAACCATATCCAAGACATGATTAAGCAAGATATTGAACCCTCCATCAGTGAATAGAACTTATCCCTCTTCGTTGTCCCCAAACGCGATGGTTCCTACCACCCTGTAGTAGACTTCAGAGAGTTAAATAAGGTAGGCTAGATAGGTGAGAAATGAGGAGGTGAGGAGGAGAACAGGGGTGGAAATGGAGTTGGGGGATAGGGTTGATGAATATTAGCATGGTTCGGACACATGGAAAGAATGAGTGAAGAAAGATACCGGACAGAATGTCAATGAAGGCCAAAATATCAAGATAGGATGTAATGACAGTGGAAGACAAAAGATCACGATGGGATGTAATTATAGTGGAGGAAAAAATATCATGGTAGGATATGATGTCACTGGAGGACAAAATATAATTTTAGAAAGGGATGCCGGACATAATGTCACCGAACGACGGGAGGCCGGCGTGAATCACGGTGACGTAGGGGGACAAAATGAACAAAATAGATCGGATGACCGTAATCGACCAGATGTCCATGATGGGGGAAATAATAATTTTGATAGGAGAAATGTTAATGAGGCATTGAATGTCAATGAAGGACCAAATAATAATAATATAGAGCAAGGCATAAATAAAAAACAAAATGATAATATAAGACATGATATTGAAACTCAAAATGTGTCAAAAAGAAATAATCACGAGTTTCTTAAAACTATGTACTTTAATGCTCGTAATATTAGGAACAAATTTCAAGAAATACAGGCGTATGTCAAAAGCGAAAATCTCGATATGAAAGGAATAACTGAGACATGGTTAAATGGTACAGAGTTCGAAGCTGAATTTAATATTGCGGGATTTAAACACTTTCATCAGGATAGAAACCACAAGAAAGGTGGGGGTGTTCTATTGTACGTTAAAAACAATGTTCATGCTTGTGTTTTAGAGAAAGTGAAACAGGATGCATATGACAGTTTGTGGGTTGAGTTAACCCAAACAAATGGAAAAAAAATGAATATAGGTGTAATATATAGGCCAAAGGCATTATCATTAGCAGACGACAAACTGTTATTTCAAGAACTGTCTAGTTTCTGCAACCGGGATTTATTGATAATGGGTGATTTCAATTTTACTGACATTGATTGGATGACCCTTGAACATGGCCATATAGGTAGTCGCTTGATTGATTTTCTTGGTGACAATTACTTAATTCAGCATGTAAAAGAGCCCACAAGATATGGAAACTTACTCGATTTATTGATCACTACCCGCGAAAGCATGGTAACTGATGTAGAAGTCGGTGAATCTGTTGCAAATAGCGATCACAACTTAGTCAGATTCAAACTCCTAAACAATTTTAGAATAGATACTTGTGCTTCTAAAATACCCGATTTCAGTAAAGCTCAGTTCATAGAACTACGTCAGGAGCTTCAGCTTACAGATTGGGAGGCAAAATTAAACGAAAGGCCTGTAGATCAGATGTGGGAAATATTTCAAAATACGCTCACTAAGATGATTCAAACTTACATTCCTTTTAAGGACAGACGTCCCCCAAATCAGGCTCGCCCAAAGTGGCTCGACAAAGAAACTGAAAAAAGTATTGCTAAAAAGAGACAGGCTTATAAGAAATATAAGTGCTCGGGTGCATCTAATGACTATGAAAGTTATGTATCAATACAGAGAGATTTAAAAAAAAAACAATAAGAAAAAGAAAGCGACAATACGAAATGAACATCGCTGATAAATCCAAAGAGAATCCCAAAGAATTCTATAGTTACATTAGAGATAAAAAGGTTGTTAGGAATCACTTTGGTCCACTATTATCTGCTGACGGTCAACTTGAATATTCAAATGAAGGAATGTGTAATATCTTAAACAATTATTTTAGCTCGGTATTCGTAAACGAAACACCTCAAAGTGAATTCCAAACTGAAACCTGTGAAAAGTCTAGGTTAAACTTACTCACTACGGTAAATATAACAAAAGAAAAAATTAAAAGGTGTATAGACAAACTCAAAGTTAATAAAACACCAGGGCCTGACGGTTGGCATCCAAGAATCTTAAAGGAAATGAAAAATGAGATTGTTGTTCCATTAGAAATTATTTTCAAGAAATCCATCATATCCGGAGATGTCCCAAGAGAATGGAAGCTAGCTAACGTTACTCCCATATTAAAAAAAGGTGACAAAAAGAAACCAAATAACTATAGGCCTATAAGTTTGACTTCGATCGTAGGAAAAATAATGGAAACTATCATCAGAGATGATATCGAATATCATTTAGAAAGTAACCGTTTGATAAATGATAGCCAGCATGGTTTCAGACGGAAACGTTCTTGCGTGACTAACTTACTCGAATTCTACAACACAGTTATCTCGAATTATGACAAAAGAAACAATATAGATTTAATATATCTAGACTTTGCAAAAGCTTTTGATACCATCCCACACGAAAGACTACTTACTAAATTAGCTTTGCATGGAATAAGTGGTAGCCTATTAGGTTGGACTAGTAATTGGTTGAAAGGTCGAAAACAGAGAGTTGTTTTAAATGGAAAAACTTCTGGATGGAAAAGTGTTGCAAGTGGAGTTCCTCAGGGTTCCGTTCTTGGGCCACTTCTATTCATAGTATATATAAATGATATAGACCATGGACTAAAATCTACTGTTTCCAAATTTGCTGATGATACAAAACTGTGCGGAGTGGCAAATGATCACTCAAACCAATTAGATATTCAAGAAGATTTAGATCAATTACAGCAATGGTCTGAAAAGTGGCTAATGAAATTTAACACAAGTAAATGCAAGGTAATGCACATAGGTAAAAATAACAGTAAGTACGATTACAAGTTATTTGGAAATTCGTTAACAAAAGTGGATAGTGAAAAAGATCTCAGCGTAATTATCAGTAACGACCTCAAATCAT
>NC_134778.1:27403485-27408485 GCF_046742065.1 Oratosquilla oratoria | reverse complement strand
TATATATATATATATACTAGACCACCCGTGACCCGTTGGGTCAAATAAAATTTCAAATGATACGTTGTTAATAAAATGGTCAATAAAGTTTTTATTAAGACAATGCTCTATTCAGTAGACTAAGGCAGTGACTTGATTTTATAAGAAGTGAAATGCAGAAGATTGTGACGTCATGTCGTCGTTGCTTGGAACACTACGCATCATAGGATTTATAGGGTTCGTAATATTTTGATAAACTCATTATGCCTCATAGATGCTAACTCAGGAGTTGGCCATACTTTTGAATACCGAATATGAAAAATTTACAAGTATATATATATATATATATATATATACATCTACACTGAATGGTTCCCAGCGATCAATTGATATTTTTATTCAACCACAAACAACTTTTAATTCCATGCCATCGCAATCGAGACTGAAGAATCGCTCGATGGAGACATTTTGTTGGAAATTGAAACGTGGACGACCCGAGGATTCGAACCCAGCTAACCCGTAACAAAGTTACAGTGACTTAAACCAATGCGCTATCAAGAGAGATATAAGTTGAGTACGATTTTCTTATATTTGTATGCTCGAATTACATACATCTACACGAAATATCACGTTCAACCCACCTCCGCTATGATATTGCATTTAGCTAGTATGTGCACGTGGGATAGATTATACATCTACACTGAATGGTTCCCAGCGATCAATTGATATTTTTATTCAACCACAAACAACTTTTAATTCCATGCCATCGCAATCGAGACTGAAGAATCGCTCGATGGAGACATTTTGTTGGAAATTGAAACGTGGACGACCCGAGGATTCGAACCCAGCTAACCCGTAACAAAGTTACAGTGACTTAAACCAATGCGCTATCAAGAGAGATATAAGTTGAGTACGATTTTCTTATATTTGTATGCTCGAATTACATACATCTACACGAAATATCGCGTTCAACCCACCTCCGCTATGATATTGCATTTAGCTAGTATGTGCACGTGGGATAGATTATACATCTACACTGAATGGTTCCCAGCGATCAATTGATATTTTTATTCAACCACAAACAACTTTTAATTCCAAAATGTCTCCATCGAGCGATTCTTCAGTCTCGATTGCGATGGCATGGAATTAAAACTATACATTTAATGTAGTTTCTTCTTTTTTCTCTTGGGTGTGAGTTCTTCTTCGCTGTCCTCTTCTTCGCTGCTATTCTTTCTCTTTACGAAATCCTTCAACATGGTTTTAATCTCATCTATTTCGTAGACAATCTTTTCAAATCTTTCTTCGTTTTTGGTATCCTTAGCTCCGATCTTCTCCTCAATCTTCTCAATCTTCTCCTCAATCTTCTCTCCAATCTTCTCTTCGATTTCTTCAATTTTATCCTCCATTTCCCCTCGACTCAAGTAGTTCTCTTCTTCGAAGAGTTCTTCTGGTAAGATCATCGCAGCTACTTCTCCTTCTGTTTTCTCGAACACAGAACGTGATATGCTGACTATGGATTGATCGGGTTCATCTTCTGGTATCCTTGAGGTTATCTTCAAAGATTAAATCCTCCAAAGAAGAAACTTTACTTTTATCCACATCACAGAACACCTCTTCATAAACGCAATTCACCCAAGGTCTCAACTCGTATTCTTCCCCTTTCTTTGTATATCCTGGAAAAACTATGAGGGAATCGTGGCTTGTAACTCTAGAACACGCTACGTATAGTTGACCGTGTGCGAAGCACTGTGATGAATCCAGTAGCACACCACACTTCTCAAACGTCTGCCCCTGGGACTTATTTATTGTCATAGCGTAACAGAGTTTGACAGGGAACTGGTATCTCTTGAAGGCTACAGGGGTGTCTGTTGCCTCTAAAGTAACTCTAGGAAGTAAGATCTGTGTGTTCCTGTACACACCAGTTAAAATCTTTCCAACAATAACGTTCCTTCTCAAATTTGTTACCATAACTCTAGTCCCATTACAGATTTTCGGAGGGCAAATGTTCCTCATAACCATCACAATTGCTCCTTCCTTCAACCTTAATTTGTGTGGAGGAATGGAAGGGCTATCCATAGAATTGAAAACTGATGCCTGAACGTCCATCCCTTCTATTGATTCACAACCGACATCTACGCTCATGTAAACCACTTCCTTACCAATCACTTTATTGTACACAAACTCGTTAATGATTTCGACGTCGTTGTTCGTGGGAGATATTATAGCTCTCTTTTCAAAGAAAGAGACGTTAAATATGTTCTCTCCCATTCCTCTGTACACTCTTTCAACTAACTCTTCTCTGCTGTCAACTAACACCCCGAAACCTTCTCCGAAGTGACACTCTTTGTACTTTCCTTCTCCAACTTCTAATAATTTCTCTGCAAAGTTTATGTTTTCTTCGTCTTCACTCTTAAGTCGAACGTTATTTATCAGTTCTAACTCTTCGAAGAAAGGCCAAAAGTAACTTGATTTCAGACAACTGTTCAACTCGTCGTTCTTTCCTCCTCCTCTTACAACTGGTAATATCTGTCTAAAGTCTCCAGCACAAACGAACGTCTTTCCTCCCATGAAAATATCAAGACCGGAAAGGTCCCTCAAAGTGATATCCAGGGCTGAGATTGTGTTCTTATTTGCCATCACTGCTTCGTCCCACACAATCAAAGAAGACATAAGAAGCAATCGAGCTAGTTCGGACTTGTGCTTTATGTTGCATGTTTTTCTTTCGTTATGTTCCATCAGTGGTATCTTGAACATATTATGGGCAGTTCTTCCCCCGTGAAGGACAGTAGCTGCTATACCCGAAGAAGCCACAGCTAAAGCCACTTTACTCTTCGAACGAACTGTGTCTAGAAGAAGATTCAAAAGGAAGGACTTTCCTGTCCCACCAGGTGCATTTAAGAAGAACGCTTTGCTTTTGTTTTCCGTCTCACAACCAACACTTTCAATGATTTTATCATAACAAATCTTCTGCTCTCTGTTTAATAGAGGGAGAGCTCTCTCCACTGTCTCGGACAATTCTTTAGAATTATAGGCTTTCTCCCTCCTTATCACGTTTGAAGACTTTTCTCCATTTCTGGAAGAAGGTAAGCCGTAGTGGACTATGTTTCCTCCTCCACAATTGAAAACTTGTTCTTGGATGTCGTCAAGAGCATCGAGGTATATTTCGTCGTTGTAATCCTTCAACCCTCTAAGATATAGAAAATCACTCGAGAAGAGATCCTTTGTTTCTTCCCAGATATCTTTCTGGTCTTCTAGATCCGAGAACACTAACATGCTAGCGTAAGTCGAACGAAGTTCTTTGCGGTCATTTGTGTAGTTTATTATCTCCAGGATAGTCTGTTTCCAAGTCTCTTCATCTTTTAAAAGACCCATAGCCTTAACGGCTTCCCTGTAAGTTCCGTAGAGTACACCGTCCACCATCCTGAGGTCTTCGAAGGATTTGGGACCTCTCTTGTGGGTTAGAAGCATTCTCATATAGAACAGTTCTACTGTCTTGTTCGTTACAGCTCTTATCCTTCCAATAGCGTGAGTGTTACCTTTCCTCTCCTCCCAACATGATTTCGGAATGCTGTACTTGAAGTAAGCAGCTACTTCGTTGTAAGTTAGGGTGGCTGCGTATTCGTTAACGCTACATAATTTGAAAAGTGCTGTCAACTGAGTGTCTCTGTTTGCCTTCTTTTTTATGTCTGCCTTTGAGGAATCGGCGTTGAAGAATACTTCGTTTTCGTCCTTTAAATGGAGGTCCAGATTCATAACAGGAGGGTAACTACTGTGTATGGGGAATCTGAATATCTTAGGAAGTAGCACTCGTTGTCCTTTATGGGCTGAATCACTCTTAAGAATATCGGACCTCTCTTTTCTGATTTCATGTTGGTTAAAACGGATATAATCTAATCGATTTGATTCAGCCTTCACGTAACAGTCAATAACGAACCTCTGGAACAGTGTTCGACATTGAAAGAGAGCTGTGAAACAGTTCTCTCTTTCCATAAACATAGAAGCGTAATATGCGCACGGAGAAATCTTCTTCTCGTTCCCAGCTTTGTTAGCTTTCAGAGACCGCAAAAGATACGTGTAACCCATATCTCCGTTGGGTATCAATAAAGGGTACTGGAACGGATCATAAAAGAAACTGGTGTGATCCACAAACCTAATTTTATATTTCGAATCCTTCTTGGGACTGGTTATCTTTATTAAAAGAGGATCGTGCTCGTCGTCTAGATTCACTATACCACCCACAGTCACATTTGATGTCGGAAGGTGGTAAACTCCTTTATGTTCCTTCGTTTCAAAGTTTTCAACCGCTTTAAGTTGGAGATTCATTTGTGGTATCTCTTTATGCTTTTCAATATGCAATGCTATCAGTTCCCTGGAGTTTTCTATTTCAGACAAAATCTGTCTCAAACACTTATTGTTTTCGAGAAGGTAGTTGAATATTATACGAATTATCTCCTCGTTCTCGTTGTACTCTCTTTCTTCTATTTCTCTTTTGGATTTAGTTGATTTTTTCTCCTCGCTTACAGGTGCTTCCAAAAACAACTTAGAGACTTTATAGGTTCTGAGTCTAATTTGTTCCTCTCTACTGTTATAGAAATAGAGATCTAGGAAGTTATCGACAACCCCGTTAGGTCTTCTCCGTGTTAAGTCCTTTACGTCTCCGTTGGAAAACTTTTCTTCGTCCGAAAACATACCTCGAGTCTCCTTGTCTCCCACTAATAACTCTGGCCTCACATAACTGGTTCTGTGGTATATAGCACCCTTTATCTTGTACACCATAGCTTTTTCAGCTGCATTTTCCAATTTCTTGGATGTTGCAAAGGAACTGAAACTAAAGACAGTATTAAACCCGATTGTGTTCTTAAGAAATCTTTTAGAAAGAGGGGTAACACCTTCAAATAGTGATTTGAACTCTTCGTTTTTTATCTCAGAGGGTTTCACAGCTGGGATTTGTCCCGATCTACAACACAAACCCTCTGTCTCCCTTTTACACCTTAAAGCATCACAGTACTTGCACTTTACGT
>NC_134778.1:27385985-27393485 GCF_046742065.1 Oratosquilla oratoria | reverse complement strand
CGTAAATAGCAGTGCCCGCAATGTCTATCTGAACGGTATTTTTTGTTGCTTTTACCATTTATATAATTTTTCACATAGCTATGTGTTTTTTTTTTCTTAACAGGATACAGAGTTAAGATGCCTAGAGAATGCAAGAATTCGCCAGACAAGTTTTGTTATATATGTGGATCAGTTACATTAAGGCAATACAAGAGACAGTTGACTCAACGTGTAAAGAAACTTTATGAGCTGTTCTTTGGATGTAAAGTGGGTGACCAGGACAAAAGCTGGGCACCTCACATATGTTGTGTCAGGTGTACAAGTTCCCTTTCTGCCTGGGTGAAAGGCAAAGGGACTGGCCTCGTGTTTGGCGTACCAATGGTCTGGAGGGAGCCAAAGGACCACTCAACAGATTGCTACTTCTGCTTAACGGATATTAAAGGTGGGCGTTCAGTGTTTATTTTTTACTGTTTTTATATATATTTTCAAGAGATGTATCAATAAAAAAGATCGAAATACATAATAAGTTGCACTTCCACTATTTTTGCACGTGATCACAACCAATAGTATCCATTTTTAGTCTGATTTTATTTTATTTTCCTGCAGGTCGCAACAGAAAAGGCAAGAAATCTATCGTGTATCCAGATCTTCAGTCTGCTATTCGCCCAGTTCTACATTCAAGTGATATTCCTGTACCACAGCCGCCCTCTGAACTACCAAGCAATGACACGAGCAACTCAGACGATTCAGAATCTCAAGATGCAACGTATACGACACAACTTGAATCTGATAAGAAACCACACCTCATCACCCAACCAGAACTCAATGATCTAGTTCGTGATCTAACACTTACTAAGCAACAGAGTGAACTCCTGGCCTCACGTTTGCAACAATGGCAGCTGTTGGATGAAGAAGCTCGAATTACAGTATTTAGGAAGCGTTCTGCAAATCTACAGGATTTCTTCACTTTGGAAAACAACTTGACTTATTGTAATGATATCAGAGGCCTATTCAGTGCCCTTGAGCTGTCCTATGAACCCAATGAGTGGAGGCTATTCATAGATGGATCCCTTTACAGCATAAAAGCAGTTCTGTTGCACATTGGGAACACCATGCCTTCAGTTCCAGTTGCTTACTCAGTCATTTTAAGAGAGACATATGAGAACCTTGCTTTTATTCTAGACCGCATAAGTTACAAAGAGCATGAGTGGTTCATTTGTGCAGACTTGAAAGTAGTAGCCATACTTAATGGGCTACAAACTGGATACACCAAATTTATGTGCTTTCTTTGCAAGTGGGGCAGTAGGGCCAGATCAGAACATTATATACGCTCAGAAAATAATTTTGCCACCACTGCATATAAAACTAGGCATAATGAAGCAATTTACCAAAGCACTGCAACATAACAAGCCATGTTTCCAGTATCTCAAAGGGATCTTCCCTAAAATTAGTGATGCCAAGATTAAAGAGGGTATATTTGTAGGCCCTCAGATTCGCAAGCTAATAAATGATGAGGACTTTGAGGCGACAATGGATGAACCTGAGCTAGCGGCCTGGCATGCATTCAAAGATGTATGCAAAGGGCTTCTGGGAAAGCACCAAGAGTCCCAGCGAGAGCGTAAAGTGGAGAGGCTAATCAAATGCTACCAAGATCTCGGATGCAATATGTCACTGAAGATACACTTTCTTCATTCTCATCTGTCCTTCTTCCCAGAGAATACAGCAGATGTGAGTGATGAACATGGAGAGAGGTTCCATCAAGATATAGCGTCAATGGAAAACAGGTACAAGGGAAAATGGAGCCCTGCTATGCTGGCTGACTTCTGTTGGAACCTGAAGCGTGACACGCCTGAGACGTCTTATAAAAGAAGAAGTAAATAATAGATTGTAGGTTAATACATCATATAAAGCTAACAAACATGCCGATTCATTATATATTAATTAAATAAATACAATGAAGACATTTAATCTGACTTTGGGAGCAAAATACATTTATGGAACCTTGGAAATCTCTATTAATTGCATAATTATTAAAACAGCGATTTACTAAAAATTGTGACGTGGCATGAAATTTTTGTTATCAAATTTGAATTCAGCACACTGAACTTCATAATAAAACGCACATGAGAACTATGTTTTCTTCTTAATCCTGAAATTTGTTGTACAGTGTTATAGAACATATAATGACGCAATGGATACAAGAGAATACTAGGTATAGAAATGAGGAAGAACCATCGAGACTGGACCTGATAATCACATCAGAACCCGATATAGTGGACAAGATTGAATATAAGACGCCAATAAGTAAAATTGACCACATATTGGTTGAACTGGAACTAAATGAGGAAAAATACATGGAAAAACAAACAAACAGCATAGAAAGAGAAGATTGAGGTATGGAAAACAAATGTTGATAAAATAAGAGAATCTTCTCAAAAAGCAGACTGGGAAAGAATACACAAGGAGGAAACAACAGTAGAAGACAAATGGAATATTTTGACAAACATTTATGAAGAAAGAGTGGAAAAGTATGTTCCAAGACAAAAACAAGAAAAAGGATATGTATATGTAAAGTGTTGGTACAATAAAATATGTAGAGAGTTAAAAGACAAAAGGGATAAAGTGTGCAGTGCAGAAAAGAGAAAATATGAAAAAGATGTCATAGAAAAATGTAAAGATCAGCCAAAACTATTTTACAGATTTGTAAAGAACAAACTGAAAAACAAACAAGAGTTAGAGAAACCACGACAAGGAATAGTTGAATACACAGAGGAGATAGAAATGGCAGACATTATGAACAAGCAACATAATGATGGCCACCTGGTTATAGACAATCTCACGCTTCTCAGCACAAGAATCTTCAATCTTCACCAATTTCAGCAATCTTAACTAACTTCACTAACACTCAGGTTCAGAATAAGGAACATCGACTTAAATGCACCACATGACCCTCCTCAACACTATTAATCTTTGAAGAAACTATATTCTAAGTGGAGTATTTACCACTGCTGCTCCAACACCTGCTGCATGAGAGGTACCGTGCCCGTCTAGTGAAGTTTTTCCCAGAAGACGATTCCACGCCACCACCAGCGATTGCCATCTGTCTCCATCTGTCAGATTACAGAAGGCAGTGTCTCTTTGCCAGTTTATGAACTCTTAATTGTCAAAGCTTCATACATTTGTCGGATGATTCCTGATTAAAAGGCTCAGTGAAACTAGTCTTCATACCGCGCATACGCGATCAGCATCATCCTTGACTTGTGGTAAGACTACGCATAGTCAAGGGTTCGAGTCCCCAAGGTAAAGCTGTTTAATCTCCTTTCCTGTTTTCCTCACTCCGCGGCAAATTCCATTCAAATCTTATGATAATGAACCCCAAAAATCACGAACCAAAGACATAAAACTAACGTTTCTTCTAGGAAAGATATACAGGGGATAGGATCGTTCTCGTATGCTGCGGGGCAGGGGCTTTCCGGTCAAGATACTCTAGGCAACAGTAGGTTGGGAAACAAACACACACACAAGATGTCGCCACTACAGTGGACCGGGTTCGAGTCTCGCTCAGGGCTGAAATAATTTCAGTATCGCTGCGCTGCGAGTCGTTACTCCAACTCTCGTGGGTGGTGAGTTGGGTGAGTGTGTGTGCGTGTAAGGTTAGCATTACCCATAGATCGGTCATATATGATCTATGAGCTCTCTTCTGGGAGGAAAATAGCTGTCGATCACGAGTCCAACACGTGATCAAAGACCATTCTGAATCACAAACGCACACACACCGCGAGCGCGCGCGCGACTTGACGGCGCAGTGGTACAAAGACGGAGCATGCCGACAGGAGACCTTTTGGTCCATATCTAGGTCGGATGCAAAAAAATAATAATAATAATAAAATAATAAATAAAAACTATAATAATGTAAATAACAAATAAATTACATAAATAAATGCATAGGTATAGTTAAATAATAAACAAACAGGTAAATAGTAAATAATAATAAATTGACATATAACTAATAATAAATGAAAATTAAACAGACAAATGATAACAAAACAAAAACAAATAATATAAAATAAATCATAATCATTACAGCATCTTGCTTAGGTGTTTATCTAAATGATTCTTAAAGCTTCGAACTGAACTACATTGCACTACCTGTGCAGGAAGTTTGTTCCATTCATTAACTACACGGTTGGCAAAGTTGTTTCTACCTACTTCCAAATTGAATCTATTTCCGGACAGTTTGAGACCATTGTTTCTTGTCTGATTCTCATTCAATGTGAAAATTTTGTCACTTTTGATGTTGTCAATTCCCTTTAGAATTTTAAAGACCTGTATCAAGTCACCTCTGAGTTTACGCTTTTTTTAGGGAAAACAGATTCATATGTTTTAGTCGATTGTCGTATGATTTATTTTTGATATTTGGAATAAATTTTGTGGCTCGCCGTTGTACTTTTTCCAGTCTGTCAATGTCTTTAATGAGGTTCGATGACCATACGGAAACAGCATATTCCAAATGTGGACGAACTAACGATTTATATAGCTTGTTAATCAAAAGAACGCGCAATCAGTCCTAGAATCTTATTTGCTTTCTCAGAGGCTGAAATACACTGCTTGGATGATTTGAGGTCGTTACTGATAATTACGCCGAGATCTTTTTCACTATCCACTTTTGTTAACGAATTTCCAAATAACTTGTTATCGTACTTACTGGTATTTTTACCTATGTGCATTACCTTGCATTTACTTGTGTTAAATTCCATTAGCCACTTTTCAGACCATTGCTGTAATTTATCTAAATCTTCTTGAATATGTAATTGGTTAAAGTGATCATTTGCCATTCCGCACAGTTTTGTATCATCAGCAAATTTAGAAACAGTTGATTTTAGTCTATGGTCTATATCATTTGTATATACTATGAATAGAAGCGGCCCAAAGAACGGAACCCTGAGGAACTCCACTTGTAATATTTTTCCATCTAGAAGTTTTTCCATTAAAAACAACTCTCTGTTTTCGACCATTCAACCAATTACTAGTCCAACTTAATAGGCTACCACTTATTCCGTGTAAAGCTAATTTAGTAAGTAGTCTTTCGTGTGGGACGGTATCAAAAGCTTTTGCAAAGTCTAGATATATTAGATCTATATTGTTTCTTTTGTCATAATTCGAGATAACTATGTTGTAGAATTCGAGTAAGTCACGCAAGAATGTTTCCGTCTGAAACCATGCTGGCTATCATTTATCAAACGGTTACTTTCTAAATGATGTTCGATAGCATCTCTGATGATAGTTTCCATTATTTTTCCTACGATTGAAGTAAAACTTATAGGCCTATAGTTATTTGGTTTCTTTTTGTCACCTTTTTGAATATGGGAGTAACGTTAGCTAGCTTCCATTCTCTTGGGACATCTCCGGATATGATGGATTTCTTGAAAATAATTTCTAATGGAACAATAATCTCATTTTTTATTTCCTTTAAGATTCTTGGATGCCAACCGTCAGACCCTGGTTTTTTATTAACTTTGAGTTTGTCTATACACCTTTTAATTTTTTCTTTTGTTATATTTACCGTAGTAAGTTTACCCTAGACTTTTCACAGTTTTCAGTTTGGATTTCACTTTGAGATGTTTCGTTTACGTCGGTTCTGGTTCGAATCCCGCCCGGGTTCGAATCCCGCCCGGGGCTAAAATAATTTTAGTATCGCTGCGCTACAAGTCGTTACTCCAATTCTCGTGGGCGGGGAATTGGGTGTTTGTGTGCGTGTAAGGTCACAGCATTACCCATAGATCGATCATACATGAGCTCTGAGCTTTGTTTCGTGAGGGAAATAGCTGTCGATCAAGAGTCTAACACGTGATCAAAGACCATGGTAAATCACACACACACACACACACGCACACACACACACACACACACACACACACACACACACACACACACACACACACACACACACACACACACACACACACACACACACACACACACACACACACACACACACACACACACACACACACACACACACACACACACACACACACACACACACACACACACACACACACACACACACACACACACACACACACCAAAGACTTGTCGCCGGATAAACATATATTGTAAATAAAATAGTCGGAGAAACATACAATTTGTTGAGATCAATAAAGGTGGCCTTTAAATACCTGGATAAGGAAATGATCAAGAAAGTATTACAAACATTAATAAGGCCAAAACTGGAATATGCAGCGCTGATATGGTCACCCAGTACAAAAAAGAATATAAGAAAATTAGAAAGAATACAAAGAGCAACGACAAAGTTGGTCCCAACATTTGCAAACCTAACATATGAACAAAGACTGGCCGAACTGGAATTGCCAACCCTGGAACAAAGAAGAGAACGAGGGGACCTAATAACCATCTACAGAATTATGAAAGGAAAAGAATGCCTTGATAGAGAGGACCTATTAAAACGGGACAGAGGAAAAACAAGAGGACATGCAATGAAACTCAAAAAGGATAACTACAGAAGAGACCTGAAAAAGAACAGCTTCCCACACAGAGTGATAGATATATGGAACAAATTGGATGAAGAAATAGTGTGTGCAAACACAATACAACAATTTAAGAACAAACTTGATCTTGCGAGATACAAAAATGGGTCACCACGAGCATAGCTCTCCTTCCCGTATAATACAACTAGGTAAATGCACACACACACACACACACACACACACACACACACACACACACACACACACACACACACACACACACACACACACACACACACACACACACACACACACACACACACACACATGCACGAATTCGAGGTGCAGTGATTAGAGTTCCCGGCGGCCACTACGGCGGTCTGGGTTCGAATCCCGCCCAGGGCTGAAATAATTTCAGTATCGTTACGCTGCGGGTTGTTACCTCAACTCTCGTGGGCGGGGTGTTGGGTGTGTGTGTGCGTGTAAGGACGCCATAAAGAGTCATCTTCCCGTCCTCAAAGCCAGTCGAAATGGCAACACTCGATCTCTAAACGAAACCAGCCCTAAGACCTCTGCCCTAAAATTATAGTTAAAAACGGAGTTACCCAAGCACACGATATCAAGATAAACTTAGTCTGCTATTACAAACCAAATAAAACCGCGTCACTCATTATGAAGAACAATACAGCTAACTCCAGAGGACAGAGTGAAAACAATACAGTGTATAAATACACATACCAGACAAGGAATTGTGCATCCCTTCAAAATACTTACATTGGATTCACCAGAACTTCTCTAGAAAAAAGGCTTTATCACCATCGTTACAATGGTGGAATTTTCGCTCACTACACAGCACATGAAAAAAGACCACAAACAGCAGATTTAAGAAATAATACTCCAATCATTTAACGTACAAATGATCACCGCAGACTACAAATAGCAGAAGCTGTTTTAATCGAAAAACTCAGACCACCTTTAAATACACAGCAGAATCAATTGATACTTCCTAAAAAAAAAAGGGACTAGAACACCA
>NC_134778.1:27375985-27378485 GCF_046742065.1 Oratosquilla oratoria | reverse complement strand
GCGTGGGTGTGGTACAGATAAGAGTAAAAGGGAAGAGATAGGTAGTATGTTTGTGAGAAGATAGATGTGTTGGCTTTGAGTGAAACTAAGCTGAAAGGGAAGGGCGAGTGTAAGTTTGGGAGTGTAAGTGGGAGGTTATCAGGAGTGAAGAGAGGGCGAGGGAGGGAAGGGGTGGCTATACTAGTAAGTGAAGAGATAGGTAAACGTGTAGTGGAGTGGAAGGAGGTTTCCTCAAGGATAATGTGGATGAAGGTGAAGCTGGGAAAGGAGATGTGGGTTTTTGTAAGTGCATATGGGCCTGGCAGTGAGAAGAATGTAGAAGAAAGGGAGGCATTTTGGATAGATTTAAATGAGTAAAGTGTAAATGTAATAGTACTGGGAGATCTTAATGCTAGGATAGGAAAGGAGCCAATTGATGGAGTGGTTGGGAAATGTGGAGTTCCAGGAAAGAATCGTAGTGGAGAGTTGATGGTGGAAATGTGTCTAGAAAGAGAGTTGATGATAGCAAATACAGTGTTTCGGAAGAAAGTCAAGCATAAGTACACATGGGAGAGGGTGGTGGAGGGAAAGGTGGTAGATAGAGCTTTAATGGACTATGTAGTTGTAAATAGGATTATGATAGGAAGAGTTAGGGATGTACATGTGCTAAGGGGAGAGGGTGGGGGAATATCATATCATTTTCTGGTGGAAGGTAAGTTGAGAGTGGAGGACAGATGGAGGAAGAGGAAAGGGACAAAAGGTAGGGAGGTGCTTAGAGTGAACTCTCTAAACCAAGAGGAAAAGGAGAAGGAGTACAAGAGGAAGCTGAAGGAGGAGTGGGAGGGAGTGAAGGATAGAGTGGAGGTAGGTGTGGAGGAGGAATGGGGATGGTTCAAGGAGGGAGTCACAAAGTGTGCAATGATGGTGTGTGGAACAAGAAGGACAGGAGGAAATAGAAGGAAGGGTAGTGAATGGTGGGATGAGGAAATGAAGAAGGTTGTAGAAGAGAAGAAGCGAGCTTTCACAAATTGGTTACAAAGTAGGAATAGGGAGTCATATGAGACGTACAGGGAAAAGAAAAGAGAAGTAAAGAAAAAGGTAAAGGAGGCAAAGAGGAGAGCAGATGTAAAATGGGGTAAGAGTATGACAGAAAATTTTGAAAGTAATAAAAAGATGTTTAGGAAAGAAATTAAGAGAGGAAGAGGAGGCGAATCAAGTAGAGAAGAAAAGGTAAAAGGTGCAGATGGAGAGATGATAATGGAGGAGAAGGCAGTGAGGGGAAGATGGGCAGAATATTTTAGGAAGTTGCTTAATGTGAAGGAGGATAGGGAGGGAAAGATAGCTGCAGTGGGAAATGCTAAGAAAATGAGAGTGATGAGTGAGGAAAATGGAGGAGAAATAAGGAAGAATGAAGTGAAGGCAGCAGTTAAGATGATAAAAGCAGGTAAGGCACCTGGTCTGGATGGATGCCATGCAGAATGTCTTAAAAAAGGAGGTATAGTGATGGTGGACTGGTTGGTGAGGTTATTTAATGTTTGCTGGAGAGAAGGTAGAGTGCCAGAGGACTGGAGGAGTGCCTGTATAGTTCCACTTTACAAGGGAAAGGGGGACAGGTGTGAATGTAGTAGATTCAGAGGGATTAGCTTGTTAAGTGTAGTTGGGAAGG
This sequence comes from Oratosquilla oratoria, assembly GCF_046742065.1. Taxonomy (NCBI): domain Eukaryota; kingdom Metazoa; phylum Arthropoda; class Malacostraca; order Stomatopoda; family Squillidae; genus Oratosquilla; species Oratosquilla oratoria. The sequence goes on along the minus strand of NC_134778.1, from coordinate 27,376,840 downwards.
CTTATGGGAGGATCTTGATTGAGAGGATTAGGAGAGGAACAGAGGGACTAATTGATGAGGAACAGTGTGGGTTTAGGACAGGTAGAGGTTGTGTAGATCAGATTTTTGTGGTAAGACAGATATGTGAGAAAGCTATAGGTAAGGGGAAGGATGTTTTCTGGGCCTTTATGGATCTGGAAAAGGCCTACGACAGGGTAGACAGAAGGGCACTGTGGGAGGTTATGCGGATATACGGGACAGGAGGAAAGCTTCTGGGAGCTGTCAAGAGTTTTTATGAGAGTAGTAGAGCTTGTGTCAGGATTAGAAGTGGAGAGAGTGAGTGGTTTGAGGTAAAGGTGGGACTTCGTCAGGTATGCGTTATGTCACCATGGCTGTTCAACTTATACATGGATGGGGTGGTGCGAGAGGTGAATGCAAGGGTAGTGGGTCAGGGATTGGAGATGGTTAAAGAAAATGGAGAAAAGTGGGAGGTGAGCCAGCTGTTGTTTGCGGACGACACTGCGCTTGTGGCAGGATCGGAGGAGGGATTGAGGAAGCTGGTGACAGAGTTTGGGAGAGTGTGTGATAGAAGAAAGCTGAAGATAAATGTGGGTAAAAGTAAGGTGATGAGATGTACAAGGGGTGAAAGTGGCAGTAATCTGGAAGTGAGTATTAAGGGAGAGCAACTGGAGGAAGTGGATACTTTAAGATATTTGGGTGCAAATGTGGCAGGAAAGGGTGGAGTGAAGGTGGAGGTAGAATGTAGATTGAGAGAAGCGAGTAAATGCCTTGGTGGTATAAAAAGTGTAATGAGGAATAGGAATCTGGGAATGGATGCTAAGAGGAGACTGTATGAAGGAGTGATTGTGCCAACAG
>NC_134778.1:27370985-27373485 GCF_046742065.1 Oratosquilla oratoria | reverse complement strand
GAGTGTAGTTGGGAAGGCTTATGGGAGGGTCTTGATTGAGAGGATTAGGAGAGGAACAGAGGGAGTAATTGGTGAGAAACAGTGTGGTTTTAGGACAGGTAGGGGATGTGTAGATCAGATTTTTGTGGTAAGGCAGATATGTGAGAAAGCTATAGGAAAAGGTAAGGATGTTTTTTTTTTTGTTTTTTTGGCTTTTATGGATCTGGAAAAGGCTTACGACGGGGTAGACAGGAAGGCACTGTGGGAGGTACTGCAGATATATGGGATAGGAGGAAAGGAGAGGAACAGAGGGAGTAATTGGTGAAGAACAGTGTGGTTTTAGGACAGGTAGCGGATGTGTAGATCAGATTTTTGTGGTAAGGCAGATATGTGAGAAAGCTATAGGAAAAGGTAAGGATGTTTTTTTTTTTTGGCTTTTATGGATCTGGAAAAGGCTTACGACGGGGTAGACAGGAAGGCACTGTGGGAGGTACTGCAGATATATGGGATAAGAGGAAAGCTGTTAAGAGCAGTCAAGAGTTTTTATGAGAGTAGTAGAGCTTGTGTTAGGATTAGAAATGGAGAGAGTGAATGTTTTGAGGTAAAGGGGTGTGTTATGTCGCCCTGGATGTTCAATCTTTACATGGATGGGGTGGTGCGAGAGGTGAATGCAAGGGTAGTGGGTTAGGGGTTGGGGATGATTAAAGAAAATGGAGAAAAGTGAGAAAGTTAGTGACAGAGTTTGAGAAGGTGTGTGAAAGAAGGAAGCTGAAGATAAATGTGGGCAAAAATAAGGTGATGGGATATACAAGAGGAGAGAATGACAGTAGGCTGGAAGTGAGCATTAAGGATGAGAAACTGGAAGAAATGGATAGTTTTAGATACTTGGGTGCGAATGTGACAAAAAAGAAAGGAGTGGGGGTGGAGGTAGAATGTAGATTGAGAGAAGCGAGTAAATGCCTTGCAGAATTAAAAAGTGTAATGAGAAATAGACATCTGGGAATGGAGGCTAAGAGGAGGTTATATGAAGGAGTGATTGTGCCAACAGCAATGTACGGGGCAGAAACATGGAACATGAGAGAGGAAGAAAGAAAGAGTTTGAATGTGTTTGAGATGAAATGTCTGAGAAGTATGATAGGGGTTACTAGGCTAGATAGTGGAAGAAACGAGGAGGTGAGGAGGAGAACAGGGGTGGAAAGAGAGCTGGGAGATAGGGTTAATGAAAGAGTATTAGGATGGTTTGGACACATTGAAAGAATGTGTGAAGAAAGATTAGTAAAAGTGGTGTGGAATGCGGACGTGGAATGAATGAATATGAGGGGACGTCCTAGGATGAGATGGATGGATGGGGTGAGAGGGGCTTTACAAAAGAGAGGAGGGAGGCAGGAGGGTGAAGGGGAGTGGAATATATGGGAAATGAAGTAGGTGGGAGTGATTTCTATGCCTTTTATTTTTGGCTACCCCATGTGTAAGGGGGAAAAAGCCTTTGGTATATGTATGCATTAATATTGTTATTATTATTATTATAATTATTATTATTGTTATTATTATTATTATTATTATTATTATTATTATTATTATTATTATTATTATTATTATTATTATTATTATTATTATTATTATTATTATTATTATTATTATTATTATTATTATTATTATTATTATAATGATTGCTAGTATTACAGTATTATCATTACTGTTATTATCATTATTATTATTATTATTATTATTATTATTATTATTATTATTATTATTATTATTATTATTATTATTATTATTATTATTATTATGCCTTGGGTTTATTGACCTTCAAAAGGCTTTCGATAGAGTACCAAGAGATCAGTTATGGCAAGCTATTAAACACGACGAATACGAGGTACCAGTGAGTTTGATAAAAGCTATCAAGAGTTTATATGAAAATAGTGAAAGTAGAGTAAAGACTGAGAAAAGAGACGGTAAGTGGTTTAGGGTCAAGTGTGGAGTTAGACAAGGCGGAGTGTTATCTCCATTATTGTTTGTAATGTACATGGATAGGATAATTAAGGATATTGAAAGAGAGAGAAATATTACCCCACTGGTGCTCGCGTATGCTGACGATATAGCTATAGCTGCAAACAGTTGGGAAGATCTACAAACTGAAATGGACATATGGAATGATGTGCTAAAACAATACAGGATGCAGATGAATGTTACAAAAACGGAAGTAATGTGTGTCGACAGAAGGCGAGTTGAGGGAAGAATCGAAGTTGATGGACAACAACTAAAACAAGTCGAACATTTTAAGTATTTGGGAGTGGAATTCAGTGATAATAACCAGCAGGAGACTGAAATAAACAGCAGGATTACAAAATATAACAACACCCTAAATATTTTGTACCCACTATTAAGAGAAAAAAGCATTCCACTTCAATGCAAGAAGACAATTTATGTCTCAGTGTTAAGACCGGTGTTAACATACGGCAGTGAAGCTTGGTCCCTAAACACTAAATTAAAATGTCGCATTCAAGCAGCCGAAATGAGA
>NC_134778.1:27358485-27365985 GCF_046742065.1 Oratosquilla oratoria | reverse complement strand
GTAGTGTAGATCTAAAGAGTCTATATCAAGAGTAGTTGATTTATTTAGGAGACGTACCATGTCTATCTTATTTGGGAGGATGGTATCGGGGACCTTAGGGAGGGGTGGAAGTGTTAGTTGGGTTATGGGACCTAGATCGTGGGTGGTGTTGAGAGTGCCTTGGTAGTGGAGTTTGTTAGGTAGGAGCATTGAGTCCATCATATAGATGTGGCAGGTGTCTGGTAGAGTGATAGAGCCGTTGATCTTATGATGGGAGGGTGGTTTGTGTAGGCATATTACGGATACTAATGTGGGGTGGGGAAGAAATATGAAGTGTTTATGTCCTACGTGGGTGTGGTGTATTTGAGTGTTGTCTGAAAAGCGAAAGTCACATGTCTCGGAAAAGTTGACTTTGGGTGTTGTGAGTTCTGAGAGGCAAGGTTGGGATTTGGTTAATTGGAAGTGGAATGGGTAAGCTGGGCAGATATGGAAGTTAGGTCGTGCTATCTTGCAAGTTGTCATGGTTTCCGGTGAGGATTGTGAAATCCATTGACCGTCCGTTGATTTTAGGATGGTGGAGGTTGGTAGGTTGAGGGTCATGGTGCGGTTTTGGTAAGGGTAGGGGAAGGGATAAATTTCCCAAAGGGAGAATCTCTTGATCGGGTCCATAGGTATGTTGATAAGGATAAATTCTTGAAAGATAGTTGATGCTAAGATGGGGTAGTAGTGTTGTATTTCGTTCTTGAGAAAGAAGGGGATGAGTTTCAATGTATTGTGAGCTTGTCGTAGTGTTTGAGTAAGTTGGGTTGGAGTGATCATTTGAGAGGTGACTATACCTGCGTGGGCGTTCCAAATGTCGCTCTGGACAAGATTACTGTGACTTATTAATCTGTCTAGCTGTTTGTCGAGGTCATTTAGGTGGTGGAGGAAGAAGAGGGCTATTTGTGAATGGGTAATCTTAGCTAGGCGGGAAGTTGTGAATGTTGTGAGGTGATTTATCTTGTCAATTACCAAATTTACTGAGGTGGCGAGGAGATCTATGTTTTTTGAGTTTAGGTTGATTAGCTTGCCTTGCTGGTGTAGTACCTTTGTTATATTTTCTATGTGTGAGTGAACCGTATTTACGTCTTGTTCAGTTGCAGTGCCGAATAGGGATTTAGAAATGATACCTATCAAGTTAAAAAGTCCGCGTTTGGCTCTATTGTTCTTTGGGGATTCATTTTCTGGGTTGGGAAGGTGGTATATTGTGTATTTGATGGTGTTCATTTTTTCGTGTAGGGCGTTGACGTTGTGGTTTAGTGTCATTGAGATTTCGTAGTTTTGATCTGTGGTGTTGGGTATTTGGGTGGAGATTAGTTGCTCTATTTGTAATAGGTTTTTGTGGATTTTTATGAGGGGGTTTATCAAGAGTTCAGGAGAAATACGCATCTTGACCATGATGGAGTCTTCTACGCATGCGGTAGTGCCGTGGTTGTTGACGATTGCTCCTGGTATCAGTATGGGAATGGTGAGTGAGAGGTGGACGAGAAGGGGTAGCAGAAGTAGTTGTTGCATCTTGTGGATGAAGGTTATGTTTTTGTGAATGAGGATATGTATATCTGACTCTCGCTAAGGTTATAGTGATCGGAAGGAAGTAGAGAAGGTTTGATAGATATGCGGAAGGGAGTTCTTATTGTAATTTGGCCATTTTAACCTCCACTGAGGAATGCATGACGTCCTGCATCTTCAGGGGCGAGAGCTAGAGTGTATATTTTAATTGCGTCGACGCAGTGTCATGTGATGGGAATTGCGCTTGGTTGGGTTATTTGTTAGTCCGGTAGGTGGGTTCTGGTTAGGAGGTGGGGTTGGGTTGAGGTTAAGTTTAACTTTCCTCAATTTCTCTCCGTGTATGGTTACGGTTGTGTGATCGGAAGGGTCCGTTAGCAGGAAAACATTGTTGGGGAGTGAGGTTGTGACTGTGAAGGGGCCTAAGAATTTGGGTTTGAGTTTGTTAGTTCTATTAGAATCTCTGACCATGACTGTGTCTCCAAGTGTTATGTTAAGTGGAGATGATCGTTTGTGTTGTTTTGTTTTTGTTCTTTCTTGAGCTGCTTTGAGGTTTTCTCTGACTTGTTTGTATATACTTTGCACGCCTCTTTTTAGGCATTGGGTAAGGTTATCTAGGTTGTATAAGGGGGGTGGTGGTTGGTTGAAGATTTGGTAGGGTAGGCGCATTCTTTGGCCAAAAATGATCATGGGGGGACATCTTTGTTGCGGAGTTGACTGTGCTGTTGATACTGGCTTGTACCTGGGGTAGCCAATCTTCCCAACTGTCCGTAAGATCGTTGGCCAAAGGTCTGAGGATTTCAAGCACTTTTCTATTAGTGCGTTCTGTTAGTCCATTCCCTTGTGGGTGGTAGGCAGTGGCGAAGGTTTGATCTATGTTGTATAGATGTGCTATTTCGCGCATTACCTCGTTCTTGAACTCTGAACCATTGTCAGACAGCATTCGCCTGGGGATGTTGTATCTACAGAATATGTTGTTAACCAATGCTTTGGCCACAGTCTCTGCTGTTTTGTCCTGTAGTGGAACTAGGATTGTGTACTTTGACAGATAGTCGACTGCCGTGAGTACATAATTGGAACCTTGATGGCTCGTTGGCATTTTAAGTAGGTCAATGCCAAGTGTTTCCCATGGTTCAGCAGGGAGTGGGATGTCTTTGAAATTGAGTTGTTTGGGGTCAGGTCCTCTGAATTGGTTGCAAATTAAACATTGGTCTATATGTGTGGTTATGTCTTTTTTCATATTTATCCAAAAATATGAATGCCTAGCAGTATTCAGTGTCTTATCCCTGCCCGAGTGGCCTCCCATTGCGCTGTCGTGCAATATGTGTAGGACCTTGGGAACTCGGGCTTTGGGGATGACAGTAACTTCTCTGTCGTTAGTGGTTCTCCTTATGATTCCGTCGACCAGTTTGAGTTCCTCTATAGGGACAGGTGGTCGGGACTGTAAGGGTGTTCTTGAAAGTAGATGTTGTTTTACTTTAGACCATGTCGGGTCTTTGTCTGTTTCTTCTCTAAGGTCTTGCATAGGAATACAGGTTGTTTTTGTTAAAGGTGGATATGTGGATTTGTCTGCTTAGTGAGTCGGCTACTACGTTAGCCTTTCCAGCTAGGTATGTGATTTTTGGATTAAAGTCCAATAAGGTGGTTTTCCACCTAGCAATTCTGCCATGTAAGTCTTTAGATTTAAAGAGGTAGACTAAGGGTTGGTGGTCTGTAAAAACATTTATCTTATATCCTAGTATAAGATATTTGAAATGTTTCAAGCCCCATATCAATGCAAGTCCTTCTTTGTGGGTAGTTGAATAGTTACTTTCAGGCTTATTCAGTACTCTACTTGCGTAGGCTATGGGGTGCTCTTTCCCGTTTTCGTCTTTTTGCTGTAAGACTGTGCCTATTCCTTTAGAGGAGGCGTCGGTGTAAAGAAGGAATTCTTTCTTCATGTCAGGAAAGGCTAGGACAGGGGCTGTGGTAAGAGCATGTTTAAGTGTGTCCAAGCTTTGCTGTTCCGCTTCAGACCATTTTAAGGTCTCGCCTTTCCTTGTGAATTTGGTGAGAGGGGATGCTATGTGTGCAAAATTTCTTATGAAGTGTCTATAGTATGATGCTAGTCCTACGAAACTTCTTGTTTCATCTGCGTTTCTGGGGGTTGGGAAATTGGTTATTGTGTTTATTTTGTCTGTGGTTGTGTGGATGCCTCGGGCATCGACCTTATGGCCTAGGAAGGTGAGTTCCGTCTGTAGGAATTTACACTTTCCTAGTTGGATTTTCAATCCGGTGTTTTTGAGTCTTTTTAGGACAATCTCTAGTACATGGAGGTGGTCAGTTTGTGTGGGGCTATAGATGATGAGGTCGTCTAAGTAGACGAATAATGAGATTCCTATCATATCGCTGAAAATGCGATTCATTAATCTCTGTTGGGTTGAGGGGGCATTCTTAAGGCCAAAGGGCATGCGCTCGAAGTGGAAATGTCCCTTATCTGTGGAGAATGCAGTTACGGGTTTTGATTCATCAGTCAATTCCACTTGCCAGAAGGCTGACTTAAGGTCAATTGTGGAAAATACTGCGTTTCCGTTACCTATAGATTGTAAGACATCCTGCATGGCAGGGAGTGGGTGTGGGTCAGATTGAGTTAGGTGATTTACTTTCCTAAAATCTACAACAGGGCGTAGGGTTCCGTCTTTCTTAGGGACTAGGAAGAGGGGACTGTTCCAAGGGGAATCTGAGTGAGAAATTACACCTTGGTGTAACATATCATGCACACTGTTGTTTACCTATGTTTTCCTACTGTGGGGTATGCGTTGCGGTAAGCGGGGGTGTATGAGGGGGGGGGGTGTTGGGGGGGATTTGGATGTGGTGTTTAGTTATATCACATTTGCCTAGAGGTTCGCCTTCTAAGGCGATAGCCGATCTATTCCTTTGGAGGAGGTTTAGTAGCTTGTCACGCATCTCTCCGTTGGCTGATGTTGTGATTTGGTTGGGGTAGATAGGGGTGAGGGTTTGTGTTTGTCTTACAGTGTTGATGTGTTGAGGGAGTGGTTCCTGGATTGGGGAATTATGGAGGTGGACTGAACAAATGTATGTGTTCTCTTTAATTTGGCGGTGTTGGTCTGAGAGATTTGTTAACATAGCTAGGGTGTGTTTATTTTCTGACACTACATCCCATGAAGATTCTAGGGTTATGTTATTTATTCTTGACGTATCTGGGTCAATTATGACATCCTGATGTTCTATTGCTCCGGGTATGTATAGTGGAACTGTTATTGAATGTCTAGGGGGTATGATGACTGTGTTAGACATCAGTGCTTTTGAGGTGACATAAGGTGGTGGACGGAATGAGTAGCTCTTAGTTGGAGAGGGGTTGTTTAAGCCAAATAGACATGAAAGGGGTTGTGTGTCTGGGTCGGGTGTTTCAGGAGTTTTGGAGATGTCATTGACATCTTGGAAGGAGATTTTGTTGGTATCTAAGTTAATTATTGCCTTCCAGTCCCGTAGGGACTTTAAACCTATTATACCTTGTTGGTCGAGACTCCATTCATCAGCTAAGTGGAAGGATGTGAGGCCTACCTGGGAATTGTTTACTTCTATATTTATATCAATCATATCATGAAGTGATATGGTTGATCCTTCTATTAGTAGGCCTTCTGTGTTTGAGTACTGGATTTGGGGTGGGTCATTAAGTGCTTCGTAGAGAGCTCTGGGTATGAGGTTCAGGTTTGTTCCTGTATCAACCATCATGTCAACACTTATTTGATCTAGTGTTACTTTTAGAGTGATATAGTTGTGTGGTGTGTCGGACGTTCCTATGGTGGTTTGGTGCGTGAGACTGGTGCACGTTCCCCCAATCGGTGTTGAGTTGTATGTGTTGTGTGGGAGGAGGGTGTTTGTCGAGGTGCCGTAACTTGTTTGTTTGTTCTCTGATGAGGTTGTGGTTGTGATTTTTGTTGAGAACATTCCTCGTTGGAGTGAGTTGTGGTTTTGTGTAGGTTGCAGTATTTGCCTGGCCGTGTTGGTTTTGACATGTTGGGGGGTCTGGGGGGGGCGTAAGTTGTTTGATTTGTTGTTGAGCTCTACATTGGGAATCTGTGTGGGAGGTAGTACCATGAACTGAGCAAGGGGTAGTGCGGTGTTGTGCCTGCGGGTGTTGGTATTGCTGTGCTCTACATTGAGCATCTGTGTGTGTTGTTGTCCCATGAACTGAGCAAGGGGTAGTGCGATGTTGTGTTAGCACTTGTTGTTTCTGTATGCAGTCTCTGGTGTTGTGACTTGTTGAAAGATGGTAGGAACACCAGGTTGAAGGTTGGGCTGTATTGGAGCTAGGGGCCTGCTGTGACTGAAGGCTATTCAGTTTAGCATAATGGTGCTGGTCAGAGAGGGAGATGTTGCAAGCGTTGGTTATGTCTAATATGTATGTCTAAGCTAATGGGTTTCTAGTATTTAGATCCCTTCTAGTTGCTTCTCTATGACACTTTGGTGGAAGTTGGGAAAGATAAAGGCCTATCTCTAGGAATGTGTATAGGTTTTCTAATGTCATTGCCTTTTTTCCTGAGGTGTCTGTGAAGGTCCAAGGGCTGTTATTGTCCAGGTTTTCCCTAATTTGTTTTATTGCATTGGCAACATTGTCTTTGATGTTAGTCTGTTTTTGAATTCTAGTGTTATTTAGAAATGTGAGGAGAAAGTTAATGTTGTTTGCTTGTTTGTTCTGAAAGACATTTAACAGATGCTCCTTATAATCGCTATATGCGATTCCTGCGGCTATCAGACTGTCTAGCATCCGAGCGGTAGACCTGTGCTCGTCAGATGCTTCTATTTTCTGGCGGCATAGATTTATCTTTTCTAAGTCAGAGTAGTTTGGATTTTTTGAAAAGAAAAGGTCACATGCCGTCAGGAAGTCAGTGATGGAGAGTCCGCTAGTTTGAGAGAAGGTGGGGATTTCGGTTAGAGGGGAGATGGTTTGGTAGTTATTGATTATTGTGGGTTGGTGTTTGGCAGTATGTGGGGTAGTTGACAGTTGGGTTGGGAGGGGGTGTTGTGATGGGGGTTGTGGGTGAGGATGCTGTGATAGAATTGGGGGGGTAAGTATTGTGTAGGGATGTGGGATGAAAGCTGTTTGACTTGACATTAGGTTGGGAGAAGGGAAGGTTAAGTTCTCATATGCATGGGTTGAGGGGTTTGGGGGTTGTTGTTGGGGATCTAGTTGAGGGGTAACTTGAACTTTTGGTGTGGAGTGGGGGAGGGGGTTGGGGAGTTGGTATAGTTGGGTTGGGTTAAAAGGGTCTTCCTGTGAATGGTCATGTTGTAAGGGTGGGTTGTCAACGTTATCCTCGGGAATTATTCTAGAATCTGCCTTAGGTGTGGCATGGTCAGTGTCATTGGGGGATTTGTTTTCTTTAGGGGGGGTAATGAATACATCAAGTAAATTCCTGACCTTGGATCTCGTTCCTGTAGCCATGTTAGTGTCTAACTAGAGATGCATGCATTACCTAAGATATAATGTGTTTTAGTTAGAGAAGAGGTGGGGGGGGGTATAAGGCATCAATGGATATACAATGGGGGTATATAATATGGATATGAAATAATAATGTGATAAGATTATAACAAAAAAGGTACATATAACAAAGTTGAAAAGGTATTAAATGTAAATAATAAATTGGGAAAATACAAGGTAATTATGATTTATGTATAAAATTATTCTAAAAAGAAATAGTATAACAGTTATGGATTGGTAACAAATAAGTATATATATAGACTTAATAGTTAAGTATCAATTGTTAAAGGAAAAGAAATATTCACAAATAAATGTAATGGCACTTGTTACGTAGTGACCAATTTCTTAATGTAATACTTGGAAAAATAAGTGGGTGGTTATCTTAGTGACGTTAAAAAAAAATTAAGTATAAAGATATTTGTTTCGTTTAAGTTATTAATCCACTAGTGGATGCATTGTTATTAAAAAAAAAAAAAAATGAGGTTAGGCTG
>NC_134778.1:27328485-27350985 GCF_046742065.1 Oratosquilla oratoria | reverse complement strand
ACTTACTAAATCAGCTTCACACGGAATAAGTGGTAGCCTATTAAGTTGGACTAGTAATTGGTTGAATGATAGAAAACAGAGAGTTTTTTTAAATGGAAAAACTTCTAGATGAAAAAATGTTACAAGTGGAGTTCCTCAGGGTTCCGTTCTTGGGCTACTTCTATTCATAGTATATACAAATTATATAGACCATAGACTAAAATCTACTGTTTCCAAATTTGCTGATGATACAAAACTGTGCGGAATGGCAAATGATCACTAAACCAATTAGATATTCAAGAAGATTTAGATAAATTACAGCAATGGTCTGAAAAGTGGCTAATGAAATTTAACACAAGTAAATGCGAGGTAATGGACACAGGTAAAAATAGAAAAATAAGTACGATTACAAGTTATTTGGAAATTCGTTAACAAAAGTGGATAGTGAAAAAGATCTCGGCGTAATTATTAGTAACGATCTCAAATCATCCAAGCAGTATATTCTAGCCTCTGATAAAGCAAATAAGATTCTAGGACTGATTGCGCGATCTTTTGACTTCAAAAGTCCATCACTCATTAACAAGCTATGTAAATCGTTAGTTCGTCCACATTTGGAATATGCTGTTTCCGTATGGTCACCCAATCTCATTAAAGACATTGACAGACTGGAAAAAGTACAACGGCGAGCCACAAAACTGATTCAAAACATAAAAAATAAATCATACGAAAATCGACTAAAACATATGAATCCGTTTTCCCTAAAAAAGCGTAGACTCAGAGGTGACTTGATACAGGTCTTTAAAATTCTAAAGGGAATTGACAACATCAGAAGTGACAAAATTTTCACACTGAATAAGAATCAGGCAAGAAACAATGGTCTCAAACTGTCCGGAAATAGATTCAATTTGAAAGTGAGTAGAAACAACTTCACCAACCGTGTAGTTAATGAATAGAATAAACTTCCTGCAGAGGCAGTGCAATGTATTTCAGTTCGAAGCTTTAAGAATCCTTTAGATAAACACCTAAGCAAGATGCTGTAATGATTATAATTTATTTGATATTATTTGTTTTTATTTTGCTATCATTTGTCTGATTCTCATTTATTATTAGTTATCTGTCAGTTTATCATTATTTTCTATTTACCTGTTTTTTATTATTTAACTATACCTATGCATTTATTTATGTATTTCATTTGTTATTTACATTATTATAGTTTTTATTTATTCATTTATTATTACTATGATTTTTTTTCGCATCCGACCTAGATATGGACCAAAAGGTCTCCTGTTGGCATGCTCCGCCTTTGTAATCCTTTGTAATATTATGATTATTATTCCTTATCTTTACGACGCTTCATATAACAATAACATCCAAGGAAAGTCATGCAATAGGAATCGATTCGGTCGCTAACAGAAACTGAATACAGAACGAAAAGAAGAAAAATACAACAACAACAGCTTTAGACTAATGAGTAAATAAAGGAAGAAGAGAGGGTGTCCCAATATTGAAATTTATCTTGTCTTGGGGTTCGCGTAATTGGTGATTATAATAAGGCGGGTCGAAGGGGAGACCGCGGTGGAGGCCGAGACGGTCCGCGGTGCGTAGGTGGGTAGCGAGTTGTGGACGGGACTAATCGTCTACTTTGGAGAGGAACCAAATTCCGTTTGGTTCTTCTCGTCGCCGCGAAGCACGGACTTGCTTGCGGTGCACACAGACCCCGAGCGTTTGTTCATGTGTATTTATTTACCTAGTTATATTATACTGGAAGGGGAGCTATGCTCGTAGTGACCCGTCTTTGTATCTCTCAGCATCTTGTTTGTGTGTGTGTATGTATGTGTGTGTGTGTGCGTGTGTGTGTGTGTGTGTGTGTGTGTGTGTGTGTGTGTGTGTGTGTGTGTGTGTGTGTGGTGTGTGTGTGTGTGTGATATGCATTCACGATTTCCTCTGGCAACATTTATCATTTCATGTTTACTTCCTGCCTTATTTTCACCTCGTCTCCCTTTATTTAAACTAACCCGTGTGATTAAATGTTTTTGATTTATCTAACCGCTTACCATCTGCCTCGTGGTCTTCTCGTGTGTGTGTGTGTGTGTGTGTGTGTGTGTGTGTGTGTGTGTGTGTGTGTGTGTGTGTGTGTGTGTGTGTGTGTGTGTGTGTGTGATTCACTATGGTCTTGGATCACGTGTTGGACTCGTGATCGACAGTTATTAACCTCCCGGATGAGAGCTCAAAGCTCGTATGACCGATCTATGGGTAATACTGTGACCTTACACGCACACATACACACACCGAACTCCCCGCACCACGAGAGTTGGAGTAACACCCCGCAGCGCAGCGATACTGAAATTATTTCAGCCCTGGGCGAGAATTAAACCCGGACCGCCGTAGTGGCAGGCGAGAACTCTAACCACAGCGCCACGAGGTGTGTGTGTGTGTGTGTGTGTGTGTGTGTGTGTGTGTGTGTGTGTGTGTGTGTGTGTGTGTGTGTGTGTGTGTGTGTGTGTGTGTGTGTGTGTGTGTGTGTGTGTGTGTGTGTGTGTGTGTGTGTGTGTGATTTTCCATGGTCTTGAATCACGTAATGGACTCGTGATCGACAGCTATTTTTCCTCTGGGAAGAGAGCTCATGTGACCGATCTATAGGTAATTATGTGACCTTACACACACACACACACACACACACACACACACACACACACACACACACACACACACACACACACACACACACACACACACACACACACACACACACACACACACACACACACACACACACACACACACACACACACACAACTCTCCGCCCACGAGAGTTGGAGTAACGATTCGCAGCGCAGCGATATTGAAATTATTTCAAGCCTGGGCGGGGTTTGAACCCAGACCGCCGTAGTGGCGGCCGGGAATTCTACCACTGCGTCATCGAGTCGTGTGTGTGTGTGTGTGTGTCTGTGTGTGTGTGTGTGTTTGTGTGTGTGTGTGTGTGTGTGTGCGCACGCGTGTGTGTGCGTGTATGTGTGTGTGACGAAGAACAGAAGCATATGGGAGGATGTACGTCAATTAATGATTGTAGAAAGGTATATATGCAGGAAAAAATATGCTTATCGAGATAGGTAAATTAATATACTAATGGACAAAATGGAGGTGAATAGCTGAACTGAGGTAGAGAGAGAGAAAAAAAGAGACAGGCAGAAAGAGAGAAAGAGATAGATAGAGACAGAGAGAAAGAGACAGACAGGGGGAAAGAGAGTGAGAGACAGACAGAAAGAAAGAGGGAAAGAGACAGACAGAGAGAGGAAGAGAAAGAACAAAACGTAAATAGGAAAGGACCGGTGACAAACAAACAAACAAAGAAATCGCTATCTGATGATGCAACCTTGGGTCAAGACTGATGTTGCAGTTCATGTCGATGCCAGAAGAAAGATCTCAAACTGCAGCGACTGGCGACTGCGGGGGGGGATGAAGGGGGTTTGGTGGTGCTTGCTTCTGCAATGCCAAGATCAAGTCAGCTGCATTTGTTTGCAGACGAATTTCCTTCAAGTCAGTGGGTAGCCTGACGCTTGACAGCTGACAAGCTGCACGGAGCACCAGAAACAGGGTGGGAGTCTAAACGATTTTATCAAGATGCTCAATGTATACGAGTCATTTCAGTGTGACGCATTGTAGTCATTGTAAAGGAAAGACTAAACAAACAAACAAACAAACAAACAAACAAACAAACAAACAAACAAACAAACAAACACACAAACAAACAAACAAACAAACAAACAAACAAACAAACAAAACAAACAAACAAACAAACAAAAAAACAGATAGATAGATGAATAAACAAATAGATGAATAGATAGATCAATGATTAGATAAATATATATATATATATATATATATATATATACATATATATATATATATATATATATACAAATGAAAATTGATAGATAAATATATATAAATAAACAACGTAAATAAACAGATAGAAAATAAATAAATAGATGAATAGATAAATAAGAAACAAACAAATAAATAAATAAGCTACTCAATTTACCAAATATTTGGTAAACATAAAACATACATAGGCAGATAAAAGAAAAAATGACTAAAAATGCAGACAGATAAACAATCAATTAAAGAAATGAATAACTGAATGAATGACCATTCTAATATTCAGCCAAACAAGCAAGCGAGTCAAGAAATGATTAAGTGAATAGGTAAACGAACGAACAAATAATAAACGAATACATAGATAAAAGATAAACCCAGGTATGATTGTGTTTCCTTGCGAGGCAGCATTGCATCCGTGCCAAGAGCTAACTAACGACCCAACCTGACCTTCATACGGAGCCAAAACCTACAGGAGTTCGCAGCCCCCCCTCCCACACACACACTACCAGAACCCCCCCCCACTCTCCCTCGCTTCCCCCACTCTCCTCCTTCCACTCTGTAGATATGATTCGTAAAGTAAGATGAATATGCAAGCAAGCAAGCACAAACAAATAAACAAAAAATAAACAAACAATTGAAAAAATAAACAAATAAAACAAAGTAATGCTTAGATGATTATATAGATATCTAGGTAGATTCACATATAATTTTGTAAACAAACAAACAAACAAATAAGCAAATAAATTAGTAAATAGTTACACAAGCATATAGGTAACCAATTAAAAACAAATAAATAATCATATAAGTATACAGGTAGATAACCAAATAGATACACTATTCAGCTTATTCACAGAAATTCCTCGATATGAGAACCTGAACGTAAGACCCAAGCATCCTTCTTTGCTATTGACCTGACGATAAGAACATAAGAATGGGGGAGACTGCTAGAGATCATAAGGCCTACACTAGGCAGTTCCATACCAGTACAACAACAACAAAACAACTGCTAAGAACCTCCCAAGGTTACCAAGACAAACTAGAACAATTGCCTCACCCCAAGTTTAAGAAGAAAAAAAAAGAAAAAAAAAGACAAGAACTGGTTTACTAACCGAGTGGTTAACGAATCGAATAAACTTATTAACCGTGTAGTAAGCGCTGAAACAATTGGTTGTTTTAAGAGAAGATTAGGTAACTTTATGGATAGGGATGACAGGTGGTAATGGACATGGAACTGCCTTGTGTTCTCTTGCAGTCTCTCCCCATTTTTATGCTCTTATGAAAAGATAATCAATAATGGAACTAAGAAACATACAATTGTGGTCCTCACTTTTGATACTCATATGACCCTCAGCCAACATGTCAAAGATCTGTCAGTAGAATCCAGTAAGAAAGCAAATCCACTGAAATTCATCACAAGCACAGGCTTTGGGCGGCAGAAAGAAACTCTAATAACAGTCTATAAACAATCCATTAGAACCACACTCGTCAGTGTCTGTATGTATATATATATATATATCAAGGACTACTATTAAACAGGACGTGCACACCCATATTCCTGGCTCCGCTGGCGGAGGCCATTGCTTTCTTTGTAACCTAGCATTTTATATTGGACAAATATATCAAAACTAGAAACCTAACATTGTATATAGGACAAATATATCAACTATTGACTAATTCAATGCAGTATAAGTTAATATAAACTTTTATAGTGAAATAAGAAATTATTTTTAAGGCACTGTTATGCTTTAAAATACCAATTTTAGCATGCATTATTGTATGAGGTTAGTGGACACTTTAAAGGAACCCAAGTTGCTGTTGTTTTCAATTTTACAAAATGGATTATAGTTAAACCTTTGTGATTGCAAACAAAGAAACATTCACACAAATAAACAGACATAGAAGCAAAAGCCTTCCAGACTGCAGCGATTAATCAGCGAGCCGGGCCTTCTTTACAGAAGGACTGCATTCTTCTGCTGGTCTTTCTCTAGGTTGTGGAGTCCATTCAGAAGAACATTTGCCAGACGACGGAACATCTTGGGACAGTCAATGTCAATCCCACTGAAGCTGGCCAGTGTCGACAAGATCTCCATTAGTCTTTTCTGGCAGCAGGAACGGTGACGGGCTTCCTTGATGAAACACAGTCCACATCTGACAAGATCAAAAGTGCACACATGTGGAGTTGTCAGGGAACCTCTGGACACTGTCTCGATAAAGTCCTTAACGTCACTGGTCACAAGAGGTTCCTCGGCGCTGAAGACCACATCGTCCGCGCACTTCGTTTCAAGCCACCCCGCCACATAGGCCGCACTGCACTCTTCATTCACAGTCAGTGTCACATCTGTGGTGCACCTCTCAATAGAGGCTGCATCCTCTAGGTCAATTGCAGTCCCCAAGCAGGTATGTTCCTTCGACACAGGGTGGACATCGATGGACTGGAGGTTTAGGCAGCATATCTCGTGAGCCGCTGCTTGCATGCGCAGAGCACATTCCCAGTGGTCATGAAAGAGTTTGCACCAGTTGATTGACGGTAGACTGAGAACTCCCCCTCAAACCGGTCACTCTGGATCTCACGCAGCAGGACATAATGGAAGTCAGAGTTTCTGAACAAGTAGCGGCAAACGGCAGTCAGTCCCTGCATAGTCTGCACTAGTTCATTCTTGGTGCCATGGGTGAAATACTTGATTCGATTTGCTCCATGTCTTGAAAAAGCCTCTTAGAAAATCAACAGGAAAGTCTGCAAGCTGGTTGACTGGGGATCCTGAACAGCTCGATATGGATCGCTCATGCGCTGATCTTGCCCCTTCCCAGATACATTCAGTACATTCCACCAGTTGAGGATGATTTGGATGAACTTAGCAGTGTCATGATATCCTCTGAGCTTCAATGAAGCCACAACCTTTTCATTGAAGATCTTTAAGACATGCTGCACAAATTGTAGTTGAAGTCGTGAGGGGTTGACAGGAAATTTAGTGAGAGGAGTAGTCTTCAGAATACTGCCTTTCTCTGACTCGTACAGTTCCTTGATGTCAGCAAATGATGCTGTTGTTTTATTGTCAAGACTGATCTTCTGGCACTTCTCACTGATCCGGTTGTCAAAAAGGAGAAACCAGACACGATCTTTGTCAAGAGGATGCTTGGCTGTGGCACGGCAATCACCCGGAAAATCAAACAGCTCACAGCACTGCTGGTTTATCTTGTGGTTGTCTGTGTAGACCCGATGACACGCCCACCTGCCCTCTCAACAACAGCTGCCGCCTCCTTAACACGCTCAAGCTGGTATGCTGCTGTGAGCTTGTGGACGGGTGTCACAGAAATCATAATACTAGGTCCTCTGTGCAGCGACTTCATCATAATACATAGGATAGAAGTGGCCTTGCAGTCTGGCTTGTTCACTGCCATGCCACTCAGAACCCCACCAGAAAAATGCAACAGTTGGCCGAATCTATACTTCATATATCAAGAGAAATACATTCTTCTGCTGCAGTGTCTTCACTTTGGCAAATGTTTCCCTCATCACCTGATCCTTGTCAATAGATGAAGTGATGTATTGAAGCTTGCGTTTGCTTGGCAGCACCAAAAAGTCTCTGAGCTGTTCATAACTACACTTGGGGTATGATTCAAGAGCAAAACAATAATCATTCATGGAAAACTCACAAATGACAAATCTGTCAGAATCAACAACAAAGTTATTACGTGGTGGTAGCACATCAAGCCACTTCTGTCTTTCATAACGGTCTTTGGCAGTCGAAACACTCGGCACCTGTTATTCTTGTTATAATCACCGTTGCAGTTCACAACACCACACTTATTCGGCATTTTGAATACACAAAATCAGCAAGAAAGAACCTATGAAGAACCAAACAAACAAACAAAATCAGCAAGAGCCTATGTAAACAAACACTATCCACTTCTAAATGCAGCCACGCGCTAAAGACGCAGCGACACAACCTTACACCTCCACTGCTCGTAGCACACTTGGCTGGCATCCGCTAGTGGCGCCAGGAATCTGGGTGTGCACGTCCTGTGTAATAGTAGTCCTTGGTATATATATATATATATATATATATATATATATATATATATATATATATATGTTGAGACATTCTGACAGGTTGATGTAAGCGGAATAGGAAACACAGGAGTCTTAGTCTTGAGTTTATTCCTGACTAGTTTCGCAGGTATGCTTTTTCAAAGGAATATGTGTACAAACGGGCTGTGGGCATTATATACATGGGGTGGACCTCACCACCTCTCCGAGTTGCCATAGTTGGTGGCGAATGTGAACATCACATTGTGGCTCATGTAACAATGAAGACATTTTTACAATTAAATATGATAACACTAATACCAAAGAAATTATTAATAGAAAATGTAACAATAGTAATGATAACGATGAAGATAAATATTTAATTAATAATATTAACAATAATAACAAACATGATAGTAGCAATACAGGAAATAATAACAATAAAATAAAAGTAATAATAATAAAAACAATAATAAAAATAAAAATGATAATACTAATAACCAAGAAATAAAAATTATTGATAGTAATTATGACAATAATAGTGAAAACAATGGTAATAAAAACGAAAAATTAATTAAATATTTAAATAGAAACAATAATAATAATAATAATAATAAAGATAATGAAAGTAATAATAATAAAGATGGTCATAATAAAAATAAAAATGTAATGATAAAATTATAAATATAATGATAGAAATAATAAATAATAGTTATAATAACAATGATAATAATAATAGTGTTGAAAATAAATAGTAACAAATAGCATTAAAAGAATAAATCATGATAAAAAGTTGGGGCAAGGTAGCATGGAGGAACTTCAGAGTGAAAGGAAGAAAGCTGGAGAGGGTAGGCCGAAGTGGGAAAAAGGTATCTACTTAGGGTGTGTGTGGGAAGCCATTCTTGGAGGGCAAGTGTCGCGGTAGATTTTGTCCATTTCGAGTCACCAGTTCTCTTGTTTGTGTTTTTGTGGTTGGCAATGTAAAGTGATTCAATTATTTTCCGTTGTTTCTTGTGTAGTCCTTTAGCTAGAATGGTGGAACCCTCCCAGTTAGGCAAATGTCCCTCTGTGTCAATGTGGTTAACTAGAGCGTTGGTTTCTCGGTGGTGTCTAATGTCCGCTTTGTGTTCCTTAAGTCTGTTGTTAAGTCCTCTGTATGTCTCTCCGTAGTATGCACAGTCACATCCTTTGCAGGGAATTTTGTAAACGATGCTATTGTCACGGTTCGTCTTGGTTCTGTTGGTGGTCAAGTGTCCTATTTTCTTCCCTGTGTTATTTACTATGATGAGTCCTGTCTGTCTTCATCGTTATCATTACTATTGTTACATTTTCTATTAATAATTTCTTTGGTATTAGTGTTATCATATTTAATTGTAAAAATGTCTTCATTGTTACATGAGCCACAATGTGATGTTCACATTCGCCACCAACTATGGCAACTCGGAGAGGTGGTGAGGTCCACCCCATGTATACAATGCCCACAGCCCGTTTGTACACATATTCCTTTGAAAAAGCATACCTGCGAAACTAGTCAGGAATAAACTCAAGACTAAGACTCCTGTGTTTCCTATTCCGCTTACATATATACATATATATATATATATATATATATATATATATGCATGTATATGTATATATGAGTACATATGTATATAATATATATATATATATACATATATATATATAAAAGGTGGAAAAAGAGAGTCACGGGTCTTGTTCCGAGTTTATTCCTGACCGGTTTCCTGGCCCGTGACTCTCTTTTTCCACCTTTTTCAACTTGTCATAATGTCTCAACATACTGTATATATATGTATATGAGAGAGGCAGAGGGGAAAACACAAAAATAGAACGAGATATTATTCTTTAACTAGTTTCGCACTCTGGTGCTTCTCGGAAGAAGCACAATAGTGCGAAACTAGTTAAAGAATAAACTCTCGTTCTATTTGTGTGTTTTCACCTCTGCCTCTCTTACAACCTGTCAAGATGTCATCATATGTATATATATATATATATATATATATATATATATATACATATACATAATATATATATATTTATATACATATATATATATTTATTTATATATATATATATATTTATTTATATACATATATATATATATATATACATATACATATATATATATATATATATATATATATGTATATATATATATATATATATATATATGAATGGAAACCGGTATTCGTAAACAAAACACCTCAAAGTGAACTCCAAACTGAAACCTGTGAAAAGTCTAGGGTAAACTTACTCACTACTGTAAATATAACAAAAGAAAAATTAAAAGGTGTGTAGAGAAACACAAAGTTAATAAAACATCAGGGCCTGACGGTTGGCATCCAAGAATCTTTAAGGAAATGAAAAATGAGATTGTTGTTCCATTAGAAATTATTTTCAAGAAATCCATCATATCCGGAGATGTCCCAACAGAATGGAAGCTAGCTAACGTTACTCCCATATTCAAAAAAGGTGACAAAAAGAAGCCAAATAACTATAGGCCTATAAGTTTGATTTCAATCGTGTGAAAAATAATGGAAACTATCATCAGAGATGCTATCGAACATCATTTAGAAAGTAACCGTTTGATAAATGATAGCCAGCATGGTTTCAGACGGAAACGTTCTTGCGTGACTAACTTACTCGAATTATACAATACAGTTATCTCGAATTATGATAAAAGAAACAATATAGATTTAATATATCTAGACTTTGCAAAAGCTTTTGATACCGTCCCACACGAAAGACTACTTACTAAATTAGCTTTACATGGAATAAGTGGTAGCCTATTAGGTTGGACTAGTAATTGGTTGAATGGTCGAAAACAGAGAGTTGTTTTAAATGGAAAAACTTCTAGATGGAAAAATGTTACAAGTGGAGTTCCTCAGGGTTCCGTTCTTGGGCCACTTCTATTCAAAGTATATATAAATGATATAGACCATGGACTAAAATCTACTGTTTCCAAATTTGCTGATGATACAAAACTGTGCGGAGTGGCAAATGATCACTCAAACCAATTAGATATTCAAGAAGATTTAGATAAATTACAGCAATGGTCTGAAAAGTGGCTAATGAAATTTAACACAAGTAAATGCAAGGTAATGCACATAGGTAAAAATAACAGTAAGTAAGTAATGAGAAATAGACATTTGGGAATGGATGCGAAGAGGAGACTGTATGAAGGAGTGATTGTGCCAACAGCACTGTATGGGGCAGAAACGTGGAACATAAGAGAAGAAGAGAGGAGTTTGAATGTGTTTGAGATGAGGTGTCTGAGAAGTATGGTGGGGGTTACTAGGCTGGATAGAGTGAGAAATGAGGAGGTGAGGAGGAGAACAGGGGTGAAAAAGGATTTGGGAGATAGGGTTGATGAAAGAATATTAGGATGGTTTGGACACATGGAAAGAATGAGTGAAGAAAGACTAGTAAAAGAGGTATGGAAGGCAGATGTGGAGGGAGTGAACATGAGGGGACGTCCTAGGATGAGGTGGATGGATGGGGTGAAGGGGGCTTTGGGGAAGAGGGGAATGTCTGTTGAGGAAGGAAGGGAGAGGACGGAAGACAGAGGTGAGTGGAGAATGGTTGTATGTGGATGATGTTGTGACTGCATGAGGAGGAGTGGGCGGGGGGGTGGGGGGTGGGGTAGTATGTTCGAGTAAATTTTGACGCAGCCCGAAGGGATTTCTCCCCGTCCTCGCCTTATATGCAAAGGGGGACGGAGAGGGGGGGTCGCCGATTAAATGAAGCGGCCTTGCTGTGGATGCACTGTGTCTTGCGACACTGCTTCTGACCCAGGGCGGTGGGCAGGGTGCAGGGATGACCCGTCATCCAGGAGGTGCTCAGATGAGAGGAAGGGTGGGAGGGGTGTGGAGTGTATTTAGGGATGAAATGGGTGGGAGTGTTTTTATGCCTTTCCCTTTTTGGCTACCTCCCTTGGAAGGGGGAAAAAGCCTTGGTATATGTATGTATGTACGATTACAAGTTATTTGGAAATTCGTTAACAAAAGTGGATAGTGAAAAAGATCTCGGCGTAATTATCAGTAACGACCTCAAATAATCCAAGCAGTGTATTTCAGCCTCTGAGAAAGCAAATAAGATTCTGGGACTGTTTGCGCGATCTTTTGATTTCAAAAGTCCATCACTCATTAACAAGTTAGTTAGTTCACATTTGGAATATGCTGTTTCCGTATGGTCACCCAATCTCATTAAAGACATTGACAGACTGGAAAAAGTACAACGGTGAGCCACAAAGCTGATTCCAAATATAAAAAATCAATCATACGACAATCGACTAAAACATATGAATCTCTTTTCCCTAAAAACGCGTAGACTCAAGAGGTGACTTGATACAGGTATTTAAGATTCTAAAGGGAATTGACAAATTCAAAAGTGACCAAATTTTCACATTGAAAGGGAGTCAGACAAGAAACAATGGTCTCAAACTGTCCGGAAATAGATTCAAATTGGAAGTAGGTAGAAACAACTTTGCCAACCGTGTAGTTAATGAATGGAATAAACTTCCTGCACAGGTAGTGCAATGTAGTTCAGTTCGAAGCTTTAAGAATCATTTAGATAAACACCTAAGCAAGATGCTGTAATTATTATAATTTATTTGATATTATTTGTTTTTGTTTTGTTATCATTTGTCTGTTTGCTTTTCATTTATTTAATAGTTATATGTCAATTTATTATTATTTACTATTTACCTGTTTGTTTATTATCTAACTATACCTATGCATTTATTTATGTATTGTATTTGTTATTTACATTATTATAGTTTTTATTTATTATTTTATTATTATTATGATTTTTTCGCATCCGACCTAGATATGGACCAAAAGGTCTCCAGTCGGCATGCTCCGCCTTTGTAATCCTTTGAGAAGAGTTGATTTTTTGTTACCGACTAGTTACCTTGATAAAGACCAGTGTCGAAACGTCGGTAATAAAAACTCAACCATTCTCTCCTGTTTCCGTTTCCACTCTCCTGAAATTATGATGAATAATCACACACACACACACACACACACACACACACACACACACACACACACACACACACACACACACACACACACACACACACACACACACACACACACACACACACACACACACACACACACACACACACACACACACACACACATATATATATATATGTATATATATATATATATATATATGTATATATATATACATATATATATATATATATATATATATATATATATATATATATATATATATATATGTATATATATATATATATATGTGTGTGTGTGTGTATGCATATATATATATATATATATATATATATATATATATATATATATACGCACACACACACACACACACACACACACACACACACACATATATATATATATATATATATATATATATATTATACACACATACACACACACACGCATATATATGTATAACAATATAAGAATGAAAGAGAATGCAAGAGACCATAAGGCCTACAGTAGACAGTTCCATGTCCATTACCACCTGTCATCCCCATCCATATCTAACCGTTTCTTAAAACAACCGATAGTTTCAGCGCTCACTACATGATTACTAAATCTATTCCATTCATTGATCATCCTATGAATAAACCACGCACGCGGTAATATTGGTTACCTCTGGTATGTATATCTATTGTGAGACCCTGGGATCTAATCCTTGAGTGACCGCTTGTCTGCCACGTCGCAAGGTCACACGACACTGGAATGCGTCAACATCGTAAACGAAGTAAATTGTGGTCGTCACCAAGGCCTCGTGATAATCTCCTTTCCGGAAATGAATTAGCACTTCTATCGGGTCGAGTGCATTCATGATGCATCCACCGAGATACAGAGATACTCAATCTTGTCCTGAAATGGGACTCCTTATACGGTGAAAGACTTGTTCAACCAAGGTAGACAACACAACCTACCCGTGTATTTTTTATATGAAATGGTTTCTTTTATTCATTATTTTTCGACTGTTTTAGGCCGTAATTTACCAGCGCTTCTGTCCTTATTAACACGTTCTGTTCTGTCTAGTGAATGACAGGAAGAGACGAGCTCTGTACCTCATACCAAAAATTTCTGTCTACAAAAGTCCTGGTGACAAGAAACTCTTCTGTCATTGGACAAGCGTGAAATCCACGTTCCTATTTTGACAAAATGAGTCTCTTTCAAGGTTCAGACCTGAGTCATTTATGACCATCGACGAGACGGACGCCATAGAGTCCTCTTCCCATCCTCAAAGCCAATCAAAATGGCAACACTCCATAAAGAAGGTTAATAACTGACAGCTCCTCCTCTCCTCCCACCGTAGCCGATAACCCAGAAAGAACCCCAAAAATCACGAACCAAAGACAAAAAACTAACGTTTCTTCTAGGAAAGATATACAGGGGAGTCTCAGGATAGGATCGTTTCCGTATGCCGCGAGCAAGGGGCTTTCCGGTAGATTGGGAAAAAAAATTTCTTTGGATACTGCGTTGTTGGTAATAGAATTGTCGTAAGATAGACCGGATTAGGTCCAGGGCCAAAATTATTTCGGTATCGCTGCGCTTCGGGTCGTTACTCCGATTCTCGTGGGCGGGGAGTTGGGTGTGAGTGTGTGTGTGTGTGTAAGGTCATAGCATTACCCATTGATCGGTCATACGAGCTCCGAGCTCTCTTCCGTGAGGGAAATAGCTGTCGATCACGAATCCAACACGTGATCCAAAGACCAAGGTGAAACTCACACACACACACACACACACACACACACACACACACACACACACACACACACACACACACACACACACACACACACACACACGTGCGAGCGCGCGCGCGACTTGACGGCGCAGTGGTAGCGTTCGCGGCCGCCATTACGTCGGTTCGGGTTTGAATCCCGCACAGGGCTAAAACAATTTTAGTATCGCTGCGCTACAAGTCGTTACTCCAACTCTCGTGGGCGGGGAATTGGGTGTTTGTGTGCGCGTAAGGTCAGCATTACCCATAGATCGGTCATATATGAGCTCTGAGCTTTGTTTCGTGAGGCAAATAGCTGTCAATCACGAGTCTAACACGTGATCCAAGACCATGGTAAATCACACGCGCACACACACACACACACACACACACACACACACACACACACACACACACACACACACACACACACACACACACACACACACGAATTCGTGGTGCAATAGTTAGAGTTCCCGGCTGCCACTACGGCGGTCCGGGTTCGAATCCCGCAAAGGGCTGAAATAATTTCAGTATCGTTGCGCTGCGGGTCGTTATCTCAACTCTCGTGGGCGGGGTGTTGGGTGTGTGTGTGTGTGCGTGTAAGGTCACAGCATTACCCATAGATCTGTCATATATGATCTCTGAGCTCTCTTCCATGAGGGAAATAGCTGTCGATCACAAAACCAACACGTGATCCAAGGCCATGGTAAATCACACACGCACACACACACACACACACACACACACACACACACACACACACACACACACACACACACACACACACACACACACACACACACACACACACACACACACACACACACCAGCGAAAGAAATACACGGGAGCGACGAGCGATTTCGCTCGGGAAAGTTCCAATGTCGCTCTCGCAAATCCAATAGCGGGAGCCATCCCCCACAAAAAAATCGCTCCCGCGGCAAGATTCAATGTTTTTCATGCATTATCCATCATTTGGCAATCGCTGAATCCCATCACCATTGATGAAAGGATCAGAGCAAACACAACTTACCCGTGATCAATCATTGCATTATCAATCGATATCATAAACGCAACGCATCAATCAACTTTAATTTGTTGATGTACGTACGTATGTGTACGCGGTATAGCTGCTAGAGTTCAATGGCTTACCTAGCCTAGCTTCGTATCAGCTGGATGCGCGCGTATACTAGTACATGTTGACTAGACTCTACACGAATATCGTGCTACATAATGTCGCTAGTTGCGAATTGCATGGTACCTGTATGCAGGGAAGTTCATTGATTGCATGCAGCTAGCTACATGTACAATGCACTATACCCAATACCACATCACCGCATGCATACGTACACTGTACATATGCAAACTCGCTCGAGGCCTAGGAAGGAAACTGGGAAATCCCATTTATAACTTCGTTCGCGTATTTATGAGAAAACAAAATAGAATAAAATGTTTGGTTAGTAATTGAAAGTAAACAAATTTAAGTATAAATATGAAATTTGATAATTATATATTTAGTTCATAAATATGGATCTTTGGAGGGAGAAAAAAAATCGTTAGCTAGCTTAGGTTTACGGTAGTTAGGTCATAGAGGGTTTAGGAAGAAATGTCAATGTAATACTACTGGGAGACCTTAATGCTAGGGTAGGAAAGGAGCCAATTGATGGAGTGGTTGGGAAATGTGGAGTTCCAGGAAAGAATCGTAGTGGAGAGTTGATGGTGGAAATGTGTCTAGAGAGTTGATGATAGCAAATACAGTGTTTCGGAAGAAAGTCAAGCATAAGTACACATGGGAGAGGGTGGTGGAGGGAAAGGTGGTAGATAGAGCTTTAATGGACTATGTAGTGGTAAATAGGATTATGATAGGAAGAGTTAGGGATGTACATGTGCTAATGGGAGAGTGTGGGGGAATATCAGATCATTTTCTGGTGGAAGGTAAGTTGAGAGTGGAGGACAGATGGAGGAAGAGGAAAGGGACAAAAGGTAGGGAGGTTCTTAGAGTGAACTCTCTAAACGAAGAGGAAAAGGAGAAGGAGTACAAGAGGAACCTGAAGGAGGAGTGGGAGGGAGTGAAGGATAGAGTGGAGGTAGGTGTGGAGGAGGAATGGGGATGGTTCAAGGAGGGAGTCACAAAGTGTGCAAGGATGGTGTGTGGAACAAGAAGGTCAGGAGGAAATAGAAGGAAGGGTAGTGAATGGTGGGATGAGGAAATGAAGAAGGTTGTAGAAGAGAAGAAGCGAGCTTTCACAGATTGGTTACAAAGTAGGACGAGGGAGTCATATGAGACGTACAGGGAAAAGAAAAGAGAAGTAAAGAAAAAGGTAAAGGAGGTAAAGAGGAGAGCAGATGTAAAATGGGGTAAGAGTATGACAGAAAATTTTGAAAGTAATAAAAAGATGTTTTGGAAAGAAATTAAGAGAGGAAGAGGAGGCAAATCAAGTAGAGAAGAAAAGGTAAAAGGTGCAGATGGAGAGATGATAATGGAGGAGAAGGCAGTAAGGGGAAGATGGGCAGAATATTTTAGGGAGTTGCTTAATGTGAAGGAGGATAGGGAGGGAAAGATAGCTGCAGTGGGAAAGGCTAAGAAAATGAGAGTGATGAGTGAGGAAAATGGAGGAGAAATAAGGAAGGATGAAGTGAAGACAGCAGTTAAGATGATGAAAGCAGGTAAGGCACCTGGTCTGGATGGATGCCATGCAGAATGTCTTAAAAGAGGAGGTATAGTGATGGTGGACTGGTTGGTGAGGTTATTTAATGTTTGCTGGAGAGAAGGTAGAGTGCCAGAGGACTGGAGGAGTGCCTGTATAGTTCCACTTTACAAGGGAAAGGGGGACAAGTGTGAATGTAGTAGTTTCAGAGGGATTAGCTTGCTAAGTGTAGTTGGGAAGGCTTATGGGAGGATCTTGACTGAGAGGATTAGGAGAGGAACAGAGGGAGTAATTGGTGAGGAACAGTGTGGGTTTAGGACAGGTAGAGGTTGTGTAGATCAGATTTTTGTGATAAGACAGATATGTGAGAAAGCTATAGGTAAGGGGAAGGATGTTTTCTGGGCCTTTATGGATCTGGAAAAGGCTTACGACAGGGTAGACAGAAAGGCATTGTGGGAGGTTATGCGGATATACGGGATAGGAGGAAAGCTTCTGGGAGCTGTCAAGAGTTTTTATGAGAGTAGTAGAGCTTGTGTCAGGATTAGAAATGGAGAGAGTGAATGGTTTGAGGTAAAGGTGGGACTTCGTCAGGGATGCGTTATGTCACCCTGGCTGTTCAACTTATACATGGATGGGGTGGTGCGAGAGGTGAATGCAAGGGTAGTGGGTCAGGGATTGGAGATGGTTAAGGAAAATGGAGAAAAGTGGGAGGTGAGCCAGCTGTTGTTTGCGGACGACACTGCGCTTGTGGCAGGATCGGAGGAGGGATTGAGGAAGCTGGTGACAGAGTTTGGGAGAGTATGTGATAGAAGAAAGCTGAAGATAAATGTGGGTAAAAGTAAGGTGATGAGATGTACAAGAGGTGAAAGTAGCAGTAATCTGGAAGTGAGCATTAAGGGAGAGCAACTGGAGGAAGTGGATAGTTTTAGATATTTGGGTGCAAATGTGGCAGGAAAGGGTGGAGTGAAGGTGGAGGTAGAATGTAGATTGGGAGAAGCGAGTAAATGCCTTGGTAGTTTAAAAAGTGTAATGAGGAATAGGAATCTGGGAATGGATGCTAAGAGGAGACTGTATGAAGGAGTGATTGTGCCAACAGCAATGTATGGGGCAGAAACATGGAACATGAGAGAGGAAGAGAGAAGGAACTTGAATGTGTTTGAGATGAGGTGTCTGAGAAGTATGATGGGGGTTACTAGGCTAGATAGAGTGAGAAATGAGGAAGTGAGGAAGAGAACAGGGGTGGAAAGGGAGCTGGGAGATAGGGTGGATGAAAGAGTATTAGGATGGTTTGGACACATGGAAAGAATGAGTGAAGAAAGACTAGTAAAGGAGGTATGGAAGGCAGATGTGGAGGGAGTGAACATGAGGGGACGTCCTAGGATGAGATGGATGGATGGGGTGAAGGGGGCTTTGGGGAAGAGAGGAATGTCGGTTGAGGAAGGACGGGAGAGGACAGAAGACAGGGGTGAATGGAGAATGGTTGTATATGGAAAATGTTGTGATGCATGAGGTGGATTGGACAGGGGAATGGGGGTGAGGTAGTGTGTGTGAGCAAAAATTTTTGACGCAGCCCGAAGGGATTTCTCCCCGTCCTCTCCTTTAAATGGGGGGACGGAGAGGGGGGGGGGTCGCCGATTTAATGAAGCGGCCTTGCTGTGGATGTGCTGTGTCCTGCGACACTGCTTCTGACCCAGGGCAGTGGACAGGGTGCAGGGATGACCCGTCATCTAGGAGGTACTAAGATGGGAGGGAGGGTGGAGGGGTGTGGAGTGTTTTCGGGGATGAAATGGGTGGGAATCTTTTTGTGCCTTGTCCTTTTGGCTACCCCCCTGGTAAGGGGGAAGGAAGCCTTGGTATATGTATGTAGGTCTACGTTCGTATGTCACGTCCATGCCAAACTTTCGATGATCGTACATCATGGAGCAATTTCTAGTGAAGCGAGTGAAGATGGTTTGCCCTCAGATTCAGTCTTTTCAGGATCGAGGGAGAGTGCTTTGACGGCAGGAACCGCTTCTGGACCAGCAAAGCCTAACTCAAACTCTACGGGCAAGGGCCAAGGAAAACGAAAACCAGTAAAGCATGAATCTACTATACGCTCGTGGAACCTAGATTGGCTTGAAGTGGATTGGGGCAGTGATTACAAAGGATTACAAAGGCAAAGCATGCCGACAGGAGACCTTTTGATCCATATCTAGGTCGGATGCAAAAAAAAAAAAAAAAAAAAAAAAAAAAAAAAAAAAAAAAAAAAAAAAAAAAAAATCATATTAATAATAAATTAAAACTATAACAATGTAAATAACAATTAAAATACATAAATAAATGCATTGGTATAGTTGAATAACAAACAAACAGGTAAATAGTAAATGATAATAAATTGACATATAACTAATAATAAATGAAAATCAGACAGACAAATTATAACAAAACAAAAATAAATAATAACGGTGTATTGCAAGGCTTGTCGTGCATTGCCACCCTCATGCACATGAGTAATGAGTTAGCCTTCCAATAGTTTGAAGGAAATCGAACCTGCAAAAAAAAAAATGGCTCTAGAAGTATCAAAAATGGCTCTGGTAATTAAAAAAAATGGCTCTGGTAAAAAAAAAAAAAAAAAAAAAAAAAAAAAAAGTCTCTGGAAAAACAAAAAGTATTTTCCCTGACACACACACACACACACACACACACACACACACACACACACACACACACACACACACACACACACACACACACACACACACACACACACACACACACACACACACACACACACACACACACACACACACACACACACACACACACACACACACACACACACACACACACACACACACACACACACACACACGTGGGCGGGGAGTTGGGTGTGTGTGTGAGGGCAAGGTCACAGCATTACTCATAGATCGGTCATACGAGCTCTGAGCTCTCTTCTGGGAGGGAAATGGCTGCCGATCACGAGTCCAACACGTGATCCAAAGACCATGGTGAATCACACACACACATACACACACACGCGCACACGGCCTCGCCATGGATCGACATATATTTTGACATTTTTTCATCATAAACCAGAAACCTCATTGTAACTTTGTGGCATCTAGAGTGGCGTTCATATTGTTTGTATGTATGCATGTATGCATGCATATACTGTATGTATGTATGCATGTATGTATTTACGTATGTATATATGTATGTATGTATTTATGTATGCATATATGTATGTATGCATGTATGTACGTACGTATGTATGTATGCATGTATGTATGTATGTATGTATGTATGTATATATGTATGTATGTGTTGTCAACCCTTTCGATGTCCAGCGTGCACACGCGCGCACACACGCATATGGAGCGAGAAATACTCCAACGTCTTCAAGCCAACTCTCGAGGGATCCTCTATCGTTCCTCGGGATCTGACGCCAAAGGACATTCAATTGTTCCTAGTGACACGGGAACTAGGCTTTCCAAACACACTCATGAACCACCTGCTCGGACAATGGGACCTGCCAGCGTTTCAGATGAAACGCCCTGACACCTGTTCAGACAATGGGCCTCGCACTTCCCGACTCAACAGCAGTGGCGCCTCTCATCGTTGCTCAACCAACGTGATGAATCTTTTTTATATTTTTACCCAACTGTAAATATGGCAACCCTTGTATATGTGTATACGTATGTAGAATCTGGCAACCCCCCAGAACACTGGAACATTAAAGA
Organism: Oratosquilla oratoria; assembly: GCF_046742065.1. NCBI lineage: Eukaryota > Metazoa > Arthropoda > Malacostraca > Stomatopoda > Squillidae > Oratosquilla > Oratosquilla oratoria. The sequence continues at coordinate 27,329,979 of NC_134778.1, read as the reverse complement.
AACGAGGCAGCTTAGACTTTGCCTCTCCAAACCCAGGAACAAATGTAGATATTAATTATAAATTTACATTATGGTATCAGAAGTGGGATTCCAAGCAAAAACTCTACCATTCCTCCGAAGCAACAGCTTTACGACAGCTGCTCCGGTTGAATATAGCCATTTCCAAACTCAATGATCTTCGCTGAAATCCAGCATCCTACTACGAGGCGAAGAGTCCTACCCATACGCTGTGCATCATCCAGCATCGCTACGAAGCATGACTTCACTCCATCACACAAGCACTACGAGCAAATCCCTCTTCATCCGGCATTCTACTACGAAGCACCGCTGCATTGTTTCGCTGCACCCTCCAGCATCTACTACGAGACAAACCCTCTTCGCGCCTTCTCCAGCATTCACGACGCCCGCCGCCTCCACACCAACACCGAGACGTTGGACGACCTCCCTTCTCCAACACTGCATCGCGCTTCGTACGTCATTGCTTCAACAACCACCAACCCCTCTTACTCCACGCATCTACCTTTGCAAGATCTCCATCTTCCTTTCTCTTATTTTTTTTGTACATGTCATACTTAACTCTCCAGCAAATACACTGCACTGATTTCTTCCCCGGTTTCCAGCAGTGCATCTTACCACCGATTCGCCCCACTGCATCATCAGTTTGGAACCCCTCTACATCATCTTGGGTAAGTAGATATTTTTCCGTTCTCATTTTCACCTCGGAGCAACACGGTCACTGCCCTTTTTTTTGCATCAGTTAGTCAATGAACGTGTCCAAACCCCTCTCTGACTCGACATACCGACACTGTATTCGAAGCCGTTCTACGCTCACTTCCAATACATTAAACATGTTCTTTCCTGTTAACAACTCTTCAGAAAATTCACCTGCTATTCAAAACTCCATGACAACACAAAACCTTATCACCGTAGTCAAGGATGAGACAACATTACCTCTCTTTAACGGCAAGAACATTCCTATACACATTTTTCTCTCTGGTGTTGAATCAGAGATAACACGAAGAAACGCCGTGGACGAAAATATTAAAATATTCATACTAATATTCAAAATAGATAAGAATAGCACATTAGCTGGTGACGTCATTCAGTCTGATTTATTTGAGGAAACCCCAACCTACCGTCAATTCGTAGAACACTTTAGAAAGTCCTTTCCTGCATTTGAGCCACTTGGACCACTTTACCCCCCATACTCTTTGGCTAAAACTTACAATCATGGTACACACTACACCAAAATTGCTTCAACATTTAAAGGTATAATCAAAGAAAGCCTAAAAAAACTCTGGGTCTCAGACGACAAATTTTCAGTAGAACATGTAGTCTCACTCATGGTATACTTTCGAATACTCTCCCAATTACACCCAGGCACACTCGAAAACCTTCCATCAACATACAAATCATGCCCACAACCACACTCCCAAGCAGCAGACGCACATAACACAAATAATAACACCCCTTTCCACAATCCACATGAAAGTT
>NC_134778.1:27315985-27323485 GCF_046742065.1 Oratosquilla oratoria | reverse complement strand
ACCCTTGCGTAATTGTTAATCTACCCTCCAAAATACATCATTCATGCAATAAATTGTGAATAATACATAAACATAATACCTATAAATGTGAATAACATGCATCTCAATATATATATAAGGTATTGAATTAAGCGGTTACATGGTTGATTTGCTTTGACAGAGCCAATCTCCGGAATACAACAAAGGCAATCAGTGCTGCCACTAACACTGAAAGTAAGGGTATGATAAGGATTGGTAACATATGTAAATCATTTGAGGGAGATCTTGACAATGGTCTTCTCTTAATTTTCAAGGGAGGGGAGTTTTCAGGCAATGTGAAGTTGAAGGTTGAAATGTAGGTGTCCTCGGTTAAATGCATTGTATTAAGGGTATTAGAAATGGTGGAAATAGTGTCTGCATGCAATTCGCAGTTATCTTGAATAGAGACAAGACCTTCAACCAAATCCAATTTAGGGCTCAACCCGGGACAATTTATTGATACCTTTGTCTTGTTAGGGAAAAACAGGTAATGAGATCCTTGTATGTTACAATGAGGGATCTGGTCTACCAAAATTCGTTGGTAATGACAATTGTTCATAACAGACATATTCCTAACCAGAGAGGCTTCACATGAATTTTTCAAAGCTTCACGGAACACAAACATGGAAGAATGACAGAGGTAAAGATTCCTATTAAATCTTCTACACTCCTTCAACTTGTCATTAGAGACTCTGCTCTCCTTCAGATTGTCTACAGAAAGGATATAATTGATTGGGTCTACAATTGGAATATCTACTTCATAAAATGAACCATTTACCTTCAATGGGAAGGGTTTCAATTTGAATAAGTTAAATCTTTGGTTGGAAGAGAACGGGATTTCAATAATAACTGAAGTAACATTAAGGTAGGAGTTTAGCAATGGATAATATAATGCTACATTAGCTTCTTCAAAGAAAGGTTCAAAGTTCCAATCCTTCTTTGCTGACTTAATTACCTTTATAAGTTGAGGTATTGGAAGGAGAGAAGAAGTTACTTGACCCGAATTGGCCATAACTAAATCCTGTACAAAAGATTCCAATTGAACTTGCATCTCAGATAATTTCAATTGCATAGTATTGAGTAACAAAAATATTTGCATTGTACTCTCTTGTTCACTTTGTTTCAAGCTGAGATTCTCTAAGTTATCTGAAATATCAGAGATCATTTCCTCAATGTTTTTAATGCTTGATTGTAATTCATCAATTTTTCCAACTTTCTCTTTTAATGTATTTATTGAAATTTTCAAGTCAGCAAGGAAGGCAAAATTGGCAATTCCCAAACCAGCAAGAGCTCCCAAAGCCACTACTATTGCACTTCTCTTTTGTCTAACATTGCTTTTGAAATTTGAACCTATGATGTGCAATTTATCCTCTATTTCCTTTATTTTGTTTTCAAGTCTATCCTTAACATCTTTACTGGAAATGTTCTGTTTTAATATTTGCAAACTTTTATTAATGGAGTCCCATTTTCTTTAATTTTGGTTACATTTTTATAATCAAGAACTACCCTTACCACCTTATCAACCAAGATTAGGTTACCTTGATGATGTACCAATGCTCCAGGACGAATCGGATTCCAGTCCATGGCACTCACCAAACTTAATATTATTAATAAGGCAGTTTTCATCTGTAAAATACATCAAGATTAATGTTCAACTCTTGAAAAATATCATTATAATATTCTCCATATTCTCCAGGGTTATCAATATTTATGCACAAAGTATTACTATAATCATCTTCATAGATCTGCAAGCTAATTTTCCTTATGTCATCTAAATGTCCTATCAATTCTTCTCTTGATTCTAAATGTTTAAGTTTAAACTTGTTTCCACCTGCAGAATCAATTACCCTATATGGACCAGTGTACCTTAGTGAAAGTTTATTATTGGGTGAGGTTGCTTTGACCATTACTAATTCCCCAATTTTCAATTCTAGTTTACGAGCTATTTTGTGTTGTTGTTCCCTCATCTCTTGTGAATACACCTGCATATGTTTCCTAACTCTTTGGTGAATACTTTGAAGAGTATTTATCCTATTGGATATATAATCATCCATATTATATATGGGTTTTTGCTCTGCAGTCAACATTTCATATGGCAGAGTTTTGTCCTCCCCAAAAATTATAAAATGAGGCGTATCCCCAGTTGCTACATTAATTTGATTGTTCAGAGTACACTTAACACAAGGAATCCAAGTATCCCAAGTTACACTATGAGGACTTATTAGGGTTCTAAGACATATAATTATCTTTTTGTTTAACCTTTCTACTACTCCATTACTTTGGGGATGGTTAACGAGTACATTGACTTTCTTGATGTGGAACACATTACATAGATTTTCCAAGATTTTGTTATTAAATTCAGTCCCATTATCTGAAACTAGGATGTTAGGTGTAGTAAAATTACAGATTATCTGATCATAGATTACGGAAGCAATAGTTTCAGCTTTCTTATTGATTATGGGTTGTAATATACAAAATCTTGAAAAATAATCAATAGCAACAAATAGGTATTTAAAGCCGTTCTCGGTTAGTGGTAATTCCAAAGTATCCATGTGAACTCTTTCCCAAGGTTTCTGTGGAATGGGATAGGTGAGTATAGGAGCAGGTTTTGGTGTATTTCCTTTCACCTTTACACATTTTACACATTTTTCTATATAATCATATATAGTTTTCTTCATACCTAACCAAAAGTACTTAAGTTGTGCTTGTCTATAAGTTTTATCCTTTCCAGGATGTGAACTACAATCACTATCATGAAGTAACTTCAATATCTCATTTACCAGAGTTTGTGGTATAACCAACTGATTTACTTGACCTCTAGAAATATCTTTCCCATTTACAAATGTTTTCCTATACAAAATTCCATTAATCAAATGAAATTCCTCTATCTTATACCCCTTTGGTAGCTTTGGAGGATCTCCTCTTGGGTTCATCAAATGCTTGATTATTGAATCACATGTCTCATCATCTCCCTGTTCTCTTATTAGCATTTCTTCATCTAAAGTTACTAACTCTTCTATACTACAAACAAAATTAATCAATCCAGTCCCAGTCATTGGTTGACTAATGTTTCTAGAAAGTGGATCTGCTACATTCCTTCTACCCGGAATATAATTAAATTGAACATCATAGCACTGAAGTATCGCAAACCATCTAGCAAGTCTGCCTCTAAGATTCTTATGCTTAAATAAGTTCTGAATAGCTGTGTGATCAGTCCAAACTCTGATGGGATACCCTAGTATCATATCCCTAAAACTTTCTAAAGAATAAATTACTGCTAAAGTTTCTCTTTCAGTTATAGAATAGTTTCTCTCCGCACTATTACAAAGTCTGGATGTGTAAGCTATGGGTTTCCAAGTTCCATTTCTCTCTTGCATTAGTATGCCTCCTAACCCTATGTCAGACGCATCAGTACAAAGAATAAATTCTTTTTCATAGTCGGGGAAAATTAAAATAGGTGAACTTGTGAGTTTATCTTTCAACTTGTCAAAAGCTTGCTGTTGCGCAGGTCCCCATATGAACTTTGAGTCCTTTCTCAACAAAGAACTTAGTGGATTAGCAATGTCAGCATAACTTTGAATGAATTTTCTATAATATCCTGTTAATCCCAAAAAGCTCCTAACCTTGTCTACATTGGTCGGAACTGGAAAATTCTTGACAGCGTCTACCTTTGAATTTACTGTACTCAGTCCGTGTCTGTCTATCTTATGTCCTAAGTAAATGACACTGTCTTGCAAGAACTTACATTTTTCAAGTTTTACTTTTAACCCAGCTTCTCCTAGTCTTGAGAATATCAAATCTAATTTCTTAAAGTGCTCCACTGCAGTCTGAGAAACTATTAAAATGTCATCTAGAAATACACTGGCAGTGTTTCCTAACAATCCATCTAGAATAGTATTCATTAATCTCATGTAAGTTAATGGACTATTACATAACCCAAATGGCATTCTCTTGAACTCATAATGTCCTGTTGTAGTAGAAAATGCTGTGAACTCTCTTGAATCTTCATGCAATTCTATTTGCCAAAAAGCTGATTTGATATCTATAGTACTAAAATATCTATTCTCAGTTCCCAAACTTCTCAAAATGTCACCGATAATGGGTAATGGTAACCTGTCACGAATGGTGTGCTTATTCAGTTCCCTGTAATCAATAACTGGTCGCATAGTCCCATCAGACTTTGGTACTAGGATCAACGGAAAATTCCACTCACTTTTACTATGTTCAATAATATCCTGTGATAACATTTCAGTGATGAGTTTATCTACTACAGCTAATTTAGAGTGAGGAACTCTGTAGGCTGGTATGTAGATAGGTTGTGTTCCTGGTTTTAACTTAATGTGATGTTTTAAAACAGTTGTTTTGCCTAAGGCGTCCCCCGGCAAAGCAATTGCTTTTTTATGTTTCATAAGCAAAGCAAATAAAGCTTCATCCAACTCAGGGCAATTAGTTGATTGTAATAATTCTTTATATCTATTTCTTAAGTCTATGCCTTCTTGTACTGAACAAATTGATGAAGTTGGTAATTCTATCTCCTCACTATTCTCATTTAAAATCTTAATAGGTTTAGTACACACCTGAATACATCCTATTTGTGTACCTTTCTTTAAAACTATCTCTTTATTCATAGTATTAATTACTAATACTTCTACTCTGTTCTTATTTGTCTTATAAATCCCTGAGTCCCACTTCAATCCTTTAAGTTTAACTGATTCTGGGACTGTAATTACTTCAGAGTCTACATTGATTCCTTTCAAACACACTTCAACCTTATTAATTGACATGGGATGTAACAATGTCGACCTTGTTAATCCGCAATCTGCAATTCTCAAGGCATCTGTGGTTAATAATTTAGTAATCTCTGGGATTTCTTGAACTTCTGAGTTGGGTTCACAAATTGTTTTACTTTCTGTAGGGTTGGACCGCTCGGCCTCGCTATCTAGGATAGAAATGTTATCTAAGGATTCATTGATTCCTGTCACTGGTCTTAAGTCTGGTTGATTTAAGAATGGGATTAACTGTGACTTCACTAAAATTCCTAAGTCAGCAGGACAAATTACCATGTTTTCTTTTCTCATAGTTGCAAATCCTATCAATAAATCTCCTGGAAAAACAGACTCTTCTACCACTATCACTGGGATGTACAATTGTTCATTTGTATACAAGGCAACTTCTAGCTCAATCTTGCCTAATGTTTTTAACTGATTTCCAGTTACACCTTGCAATGTGTAACGGATTGGTTCCAACATTTTCACTCCTGGGTTCAACTGGTTTAAAACTTTACTAGTAATTACATTAACTACAGACCCTGTATCAATAAAAATTTGAATAGGCTTATTGAACACTTTACCCGCAATGAGAGGTCCTACAGAAGTTTTACCAACAGTAATTATCAGTTTGTCAGTTTCTTTCATCTCCCTTGCATTCCCATATTTAACACAATACCGCCTATCGGTATATATATGGGGAGGTCTGAAATGGTTTATTCTGTGTCTGGGGGTTTTCCTCTTAGCCCTGGGGGTACCCGAAAATTTCGGCACTCATGAGTTCTGTGTCCGATTTTATTATGGTAAATACAGAATGGAGGGTTCCTACATTGATACTCATTGTGACCTTCGTATTTGCAATTTCTGCAAATAATCCCATAAAAACATTCTTGTGCCTTGTGTCCCCAAGCATTACAATTAAAACATAGGATTCTGGTATCCCTATCCCTAGATGGACTTCTAGCATGCCGCCTATGTCCTACTTCTGTTTTCTTAAACTCTCTAGAGTTCCTATATTGGCTTTGTTGATTTATAGGCATTACATATGGGTTTATTGTTCTGGTCTCACTGTATCCTTGAAGAAGATAATCTACTTCTCCTAAACAGATATTTGATTTTAAATCTTTGTACAGCCTTTCTGCTGTTAAGTCATCAGAATTCTTTGCCAATAAGCTAAATGTAATCAATTTGATTACCTGTGAGATTTTCATCTTCTCACTAGATCTTTCTATCCAGTCTGAATCTTTCAAGATAGAATTCATGTCTTTTGACCATCTATCTAATCTAGCTAAGTACTCTGTGTCAGTTTCACTTGTCCTAACTTCCTTAATCATTTTTACCAATGATCTAATAGGATCCTGATCACATTTGGACATGAAATGCTTGATAAATGCCTTCTTATAATCATCATATTGATTAATTGATTCCATTTGCTGGAAGTTAATGACAAACCTCGCCCTTCCATGCTCTGGATCTATATTCTCCTTGAGAATCTCAATCTTACGATTCTCGTTTGTTATATTTTTACTAACTATAAGAGTGTCAATGAGGTTTAGGAACTTGTTTACACCATATGTGTTAGACTCTCCTGTGAATTTTGGAATATTTGTATTTGATGTGTGAATTTCGTGTCTCAACACGTTAGAATTCTGAGGGGTACTCATACTTATTACTAATACCTTGCTTTAGCCTGGCTGCTTGCGATGTCGCTTCGTGATGTCAATGTCTGGTTTGACGTCCTTCTACGGTCTTGTCATTCCTCAACGACGTTGTTCCTCCTCCATCACACACTCTGCCTTGAAGACCGCCTTGTAGATGATGATCTCCTTGAAGAATCTTGAAGAATGCTTGTTCCCAACGTAGCAGTTACTTGAAGTTGTAGATTTCTCTCGTAGTCGTAATACACTCTTGATTTTGGTTGTCTTGTTCCCGTAGACTTCTTGCGCCACTTCTCTTCGGAGGTGTTTAACACCCAGTTCGTCCATCCCACCGCTGCCACCACTTTCACCTCCCCTAGTCACCACAGTCACTTAAATATGACTTGTAATATCACTCGTCTCGAGGCCCCTTGCCTCTCGTTACGTGAGGTTCACTAATATTCAAGTTCCTTTTAAGTAGTAGGCCCAATGCCTTCTTTTTCCTGTAGTCTCACTATTTTCTAGGCCCCATGCCTATTCCTCTCGTCCTTTGGGTTAATAAAAGGGTGGTGAATTTTCTTTCTTCTTTCACTGTAATTTCACCTTCAGCTTACACTCGGGATCTCTTTTCTCTCGTCTCTACATCGTCTCCTGATTCTCTCTCTCCACACCCTCTCTATATCTTCTCCCTATATCTTCTCTATCTCTTCTCTATAGAACGTCTGACGAGATCCCGTATCTTACGCTAAGCTACCTTCGTCTGACGTCACTAATTTTTCTAAACCAATCCCCGGTGACTTCTCAAATAAATGTCACTCCTTATGGGCGTGACTTTGAATTCATGCACCAATAGTTTTTTCCTCCTTCTGCACCTTGCACCAATCCGGAAAGCCATTTCAATGCCACTAGCAAAAATTGTTTACCTCAGCATTAGTCAAACGAAGGTAACCTGCGCTTACAATGTTGTGATTCATAAGCGATTATAAAAACAGTCACCACCGTCGGTGTGTTTACATAGACAAACGTCGCCCTCACCTAGACATAACATTGCCCTCGAGCAGGCGTCGAGTCTGAATTAT
>NC_134778.1:27295985-27310985 GCF_046742065.1 Oratosquilla oratoria | reverse complement strand
CGACCATATTATCCCGTGCTATTTGGTACTGATGTAAAGAATCAGGTGTGGGTTGCGTCTGAAAGGCATGACCAGTAGTCTGTGTAGCTCTCTCCGCTTGGATAATACGGTGGTCCAACGTCCATGAGTGAGGTACAGGGCGGCGTGGTAGGTGAGCTTTGGTTACATTGCGGCTGTAGAAGTCGTGTGTGGTATTCACTAAGGACGTGTATAGTGCGTCGGGGGATAGGAAGTCAAATGTGGGAAGGAGACTAGAGATGTACGAAATATACGTAGGGCAATATTTAGGAGGAATGGATATACGGGTCCGGTGATGAGGAGTTGGAATCCGAGATGGTATGGAGTAGTATAAACTAAGAGCAATATGGTCGGAGAAGAGAGAAGGAATTGATTGACAGGCGACACGGGATGGCACGAGGCCAGACGTGATGATGTGGTCAACTGTGCCTCCACGTGCATGTGTGGCTCCACCAGTTTCCCATCGTGTGAGTCGGTACCGATGTATGTAGTTGAGTAGAGGGATTCCACTACGGTTGGGAACAGGGGAGGCATCACCAAGAGCAGGATGTCGAGCGTTGAAATCCCCCATATAAATCATTCCACGATTTGTAGGTACTGGGAGGGCAGCGAGATTAATAACACCAGGGGCAGAGTATACGTTGCAAAGTCGAAGTTTACCATTGCCCACAGTGACTTCAATTAACTGAAAGGTCATAGTAGTATCCCTGGAGCATCGAAGGAGTTTGTGTGGCATAGATGCGTGGACGTAAGAAATGAGGCCATTCCTGACTGGATGTATGTACGAGACATAGCCAGACAGCGTAGGTGCTGTGTCGCATGGCTGAGCACCACCGGGAAAGGCTTCTTGAATGAATATGATCTGGGGGTGATGGCGATGGACGTATGCCTTGAGTGCAGTGAGTTTCGTGTTATGGCATATTCCGAAAGCATTCCAGGAGATGACGTGAAGCGATACAAGATCAGAGAATCTTATTACTATGTGCTTTGCGAGAGCCGGATGAGGTTGGTGTTTGAATGTGGGCGCTGCCAGGCGGAGCATGTGTAGAGGATTTTAAAGGCGATGAGAGCTTCTCTAGATGGTAGGCAACTGTATCAAGTCGCTCTGTAAGGGCTGTGACAGAGATGATAACAACTTTGTGAGATTCAACTAGACTGGCAAGAGTGGTTGCTGTGGTAGCCTGTTGGTTAACTAAACTTTCGATAGGGGCATCTATGGCATCGAATCGCTTCGTGAGGGCTGAACAGCGGGATTCGAGAGATGCAACAGCTTGGCGAAGAGCTTGTACTTCAGCAGAGTCCGTGGTGCTGGGCGTCGTAGGAGAGGTGGCTGGAAGTGGTGGTGGTAGTGATGATAGTGGTGGTCCAGGTCTTTGGGAAGTGGCCGTGGGTGTTCGCTTAGAACAGCCATGCCAAACGTTGACCCCTGGTTTATGGCATCGGGGGCACTTCCATCGGGATGTGTCTGGTGGTGGGGATATGGAAGGTTCTGAGGTAGATGCGGAGTCGTCGGATGTGGTGGGTGGAGTGGGTGTGCGGTGAGGGCAGGAACGAGTGTCATGATTCTCCGCGCACCAGGCACACTTTGCGGGAGCGGAGCAGTATCTTGAGATATGTTTGAAGCCCCAGCAGTTATAGCACCATGGAATTTCATCTTTCATTTTCCGAAGCTCACAGGGAGGGAGGAAAGGTAGGAAGGGGAACTCTATGGTAGGCGGCGGTGGTTCAAGTAGGCTCCACGTGATGACTAGTCGGTTGATTGGCGTCCCATTTTGGATGAATCTGCGAGCTGTATGTTTGCCTGGATATTCCTTGGCATGAGAGGCATCGATGCTGACAGGGTAGCGAGTGAGGAGGTATGTAAGGAATTTACGTGGTCTTTCCGTGGAGTCCTGGATGACTAGGCGTAAAGATAATATTTCCCCACTCGTGATACTTTTAATGATGTCTTGTCGTTGTCGTGAAACATACACGAAACGAGATGTAATAGCTGACATCTTCACCTCAGCCAGCTCACGATCGAGACGGAAAGATTTGGCAACGTTGGAGAGCCACCGAAGTTTTACGTCACAGCTTGAGTTGTCAGGGAAAGTTAATTTGACATATTTCTCTCTGGGAGCAAAGGCAGGAGCCTGTGACGGCGAAGTATAGGACGAGATTGGGGTGGGGGGGGTAGGGGTGGGAGATGGTGTGATATCATAAGCTTGTGGCTCTGTCATTGGGTTCTTCTTCGATGATTTAGCAGCAGGAGAAGGTGGTGGGCTGCTATTATTGGAGACTTCATTTAGAGTGCGTTTAGCGGGGGTAAATAGTTGTGGTGCAGAGTTGCCAGATGCAGGAGAATTTCCTTGAGCGTGATGGTTGTAAGTCGAAAGTGGGGGCCATATATTAATTGGATCTTCATCGTCACTCATAGCGAGATCGGCTTCAACGATGGCAATAGCCTGTGGCCCTGAGTAGTCCATGATTACCACACGTTAAGATTATTCACAGGAGTTCAGGATTTATGAGGCAGTATGCGGGGAGAGCGATTCATCCATGTCGTCACAAACCTCGTACTGCGCATGCGCAGACTTGGCCGCCTCTAACCAGGAGGTCGGAGGGATAATATTTTCACAGCTATAGACTAAATTAGTTAATGTTCACACACCGTGATGACAAAAAATGGTAGAGGTGGTCTTATAATATCTCACAGCGCACAACAAAGGGTTGGAACACAATAACACTGCCGGAATTCTAACAAAGAGCACGGAGCTCAAAACTGTAGGACCGGTCACACGCCATATTTGTTTTCCTTTCACACAGAGAGAGAGAGAGAGAGAGAGAGAGAGAGAGAGAGAGAGAGAGAGAGAGAGAGAGAGAGAGAGAGAGAGAGAGAGAGAGAGAGAGAGAGAGAGAGAGAGAGAGAGAGAGAGAGAGAGAGAGAGAGAGAGAGAGAGAGAGAGAGAGAGAGAGAGAGAGAGAGAGAGAGTGAGAGAGTGTGTGGCGTGGAGAACAAGAAGAGTATGAAAGACTAGAGAGAGGCTAGAACTACCTGAGAATCTGTAGAGAGGAAGAGAAGAACTCTGAAAATGATAACCTTCATGAAAGTAAATCTTAACCTCAGCTTATACGGTATACAGGTTTGCCAACGGGAAGTTGAGATGCAGTGAAGGAATATTTAGACTGATATTCGATGGAAAAAGTTGATGAAGAAGAATAAGCAAAGAACGAGATAATAAGCAGACGTTGTCTGTTAGTTTTCACTTGAGAAATTTATTCAATGGAAGTAGGTGAATTACATGTATATATTGATATATATTTCTAAGAAATAAATGCTGAAAAAAGAATGAATGCACAAATTTTTGGAAATAGTAGATGAAAGAAAAACTATGGGCCTATAGGTTTTAGGTATTTATATGTTCACGCTTACGGATTGCTGTTCTTTTTTCTTGTGTCCTTATGTGCCTCTTCTGCCCCTTTTCCTCTTACACGCCTTGGCTTTCTCTTTCCTATTTCTTTGTTCATGTTTTTCTCTCTTTTATTTCCACTGATGCTTTATTCCACAGGTTAATTAATTTACTTAGAGAGAGGCACTTCTTGACATTATTCTTTTCTTGGATCTTGTACATGCTCAGTCTGTTCTCTTGTTCTACCAGCTAATGCCTTACTTGAGTTAGCCTTCTGTGTTGATATATATAGAGAGAGACTTTTAAAGGGTTATCACACCTACTCACTCCATTCTTTTTTATCTTTGTCTATTTTTTTTTTCGTGGATATCATTTCCACTGCCTTCATTCTCTCCTCATTCCCTATCACTTATTGTAAAACCATTATACTTACGAATTATAACGATTCTATATTATGTTTTAGATTTGTTAGCTCTTTAATTTCTTGAATGAAAATTTGTTCCTGTTATTGACCAGTTTATTCTTTCGAGTCAAAATTATTTCATATTATTTGTAAAATTCGTTAGTCTTCTAGTTGAATAATAATGTGATCCTGCTTTTCATCCATGTTTTTAAGACGTTTGTGACTACTCTTGGGAAACACGTGACCCTCAATGTCGCATTGGCAAGAATCTGATGCTGGGCGTTGATCAAGTCCACTCACACGCTTGACCCTCCCCCACACCACTACCCACCGACGTGACATAATGGCCCTGGTATCTCTCTCTCTCTCTCTCTCTCTCTCTCTCTCTCTCTCTCTCTCTCTCTCTCTCTCTCTCTCTCTCTCTCTCTCTCTCTCTCTCTCTCTCTCTGTCTGTCTGTCTGTACACACACACACACACACACACACACACACACACACACACACACACACACACACACACACACACACACACACACACACACACACACACACACACACACACACACACACACACACACACACACACACACACACACACACACACACACACACACACACACACACACACACACACGTATATATATATACATAATATATATATATATTTATATATATATATATATTTATATATATAATATATGTATATATATATATATATATATTTATATGTATATATATAATATATAATATAAAATATATATACAATAAATTTATATATAATATATACATATATATATATACATATATATATATATACATATATATATACATATATATATATATATATATATATATATATATATATATACATAGTATAAATTGGCAGTAAGTTTTCTTTTAGACATGTTCGATTGAAGACCAGAGCTAATTCTATATCCACTATCTTCTTAGTGATTTTCTCAATTTTCCGAATGGTTTGCATCTTGAAGGGAGGTCAAACACAAGGCTTCCAATATCCATGGTGTTATTATAACGAAAGACATTTGTTACGGGCTGCTGGTATGTGAGTGAAGAGACGTTACGTATAACGGATATGTGCTTAAGAACCAGCTCACTTCTAGAAGCCACTGTAGGACTGAACTATCTGGTCAGGGCCTAGATAATTCGTAAGACTAGAAGTAAAGGTAACAAAGAAGATTCCAGGAAAGGAATATTAAACTAGCGATAAAACTAGTAAACGAAATTATTAATGGAAAATATTTACAGGCAATCAACACAAAAGAGAATGGGCAGTAGGGTCAATGGGACCGTTACATGATTATAAGAATATGGAAATTATCGTTCAAATAAGAAACACAAGATAAGTATACAATATGGTACTATCTAAGTACAAAGAGATCAGGAACATGCATCAGAATAAGTAATAAGTACAAATATAAGTAAAGTAATGCAATGTATATCAGACACGTAATGTAGGCACCAATCGTCTCATGAATCTAAACCTTCTAGTTTTTATCAAGAGATCAATATGTGGGAAATGACGACGAGTGAGCGAATACCACCGCTTATATACCATTGGACCGGAAGCGGGATACTTCCGGTGAAGTGTGCGAGTGAGTGAAAGGAGGGGGAGGAGGGTAAGTTAACACGTCAACATGGGTAGTTTTAGGACCCTCGACTCGCTTGAACAATCTATTTATTTAGTAACTGTCAAATCTGTGCGCTCCGAACTATTCAGGATTTCGCTTGTCTGTTTGTTCTACAAGAGTGCGCACCTCTCCGCACGTAGGCAAGATTACATAAAGTGGACGGGCGTTACTGCTTAACATTGTTACAATACATACATAGACAAGAAATATGAACATAGTTATGTAATACAAAGGAACACAATTCTATAACATAATTACACATATGACGTAATATCTAATATTACGTTACACATTACACAAATTTAAAATACGAGCTTTCGGTTGAGTCATACAACCATCTTCAGGTAAGTAACAGAAATGTACAGAGTAGAGTTTAAATAAGAGGAAATGAAGGTACTTGGAGAGGTAGGTAGGCGTCAGGTACTAACCGGGGATGAGGGCTTCGTAACAGAGGGATGTAACTGGACATCAGATCACTGTAGCCGGACGTTTGGTCTTTGTTGCCACGCAGCCTCGCTGTGTAGTTGTAGAGTACTAACTGTGTCTATCTATACATTAATGATAGGGGTGTATTGTGTAATGTAGACTCTTTCGAAGCTGTGTAGTTTCTTGTTGTTGCATTGTTTAAGAATTTTTGTATTGTTAACTAAATCTTGTCTGTTTGGAATTTTGTTGCGTGTTTGTATCATGTGTTTGCGTATACTTCCTTCACGAGCGTGCATTGTGAGTCTCCTGCTCACAGAGGTAGTGGTAACACTAATATAAGTAGCATTGGGGAGAAGTTTGCAACCTTCTTCGGGGCAAGTGAACTGGTATACCGCATTAGTCTGTTTGAGGAGAGAGTTGTTTTTAGTCATGTTATTTCTCATTGTAAGGTTAGAGACTTTTGCTATTTTGTAGTATATGGTGAGGTTTAATTTGTCGTGTGAGTTGGTGCATGTGACGTTACGTGCAAGGATATCTTTTAGAACACGTTCGTCTGTTTTGTATGCTGGTGTCATTTGTTTTTGTAATAAACTGTGTGTATGCATACATACACGCATACATACATACATGCATATATACATACATACATACATACCCACATACGGGATACGGTACTTTTGTCAAAAGCACTTTTGTCTAAAACACTTTGGTCTAAAGCACTTTGGTCTAAAGCACTTTAGTCTAAAGATACTTTGGTCTAAAGACATTTTGGTCTAAAGACACTTTGGTGTAAAGGTACTTCGGTCTAAAGACTGTGTTGTCTAAAGGCACTATGGTCTAAGTCACTTTAGTCTAAAGATAATTTGGTCTAAAGACACTTTTGTCCAAGGACAATTATACGTGAAATTGTAACCCATTTTAGCAGAAGAAAAGAGCCGTTCTTCAGGTATTAGTAAATATTGGTGTGTCCTTTCGAGCGACCAATAATTGTTATTAACCCTTTATTTCAAACTAGGTGCTTGATGCTTGAATTTTATTTTGGTTCATAGGTAAACGATTGTTATATAATGAAAATTAATAGTAACAATAATAATAATGATGATGATATTTGTTCTAAACTAGAATATTATACTAACTTTGGAAGGGAAAAAAAAATTCATATCTAAACCTTTATATGATAAAAACAGCACATTTAATGTAAAGTATTTTATAGATAAAATATACAAACATACAAAATAAATTATGCTTGAAATAGAATATACATTTATATGAACATAAATAAGATGAACATTAATATTGGTAAATTTATAAGAAAATTCAAAGTAATTAACATGCAAATGATAGGTAGAATTTAAAAAGAGCCCAGATTATGTGCAATACTACGGAGGTAGTCTTCCATTGAACAATTCTGATAATCGGCAACATGTAATATTCTTTTTTCTCTTCGTGCTACTTTGGTATTTTTCTTCTTGAGGCTTGCCCCTACTGTAAGTTTTTTTATTTTTTATTTAACTTATTACGCATTAGCGTCATACAGTGGGGGAGGTTTTCATAATGAATGTAGGAAGGCAACTGGTATGCACATGCTTACACACGTACACATACACTTATATACACATACAAATACATGGGTTGCAGGTAACATATACGACACTGGGTATTGTACATTCATTCAAAGGGGAATAAGACTGAGATGTCACGCAGGGCATCAGGTATTATGAGAACCCACCAAAGCGGGGGTAACGGACAAGTATTTCATCTAATCTATTTTGTGATAGGAGATGACGACAGATTGCATCTAATGGTAGTCCCTGGGGTATTAGATGTTTTACAGTGGGGCACGCTAGGCAGTAGTGCTCGATGGTGTTGGCTAGTGGAGCGTGGCATAGGCGACATTCTGTGAATACAGGCTCGCCCTCCACCCCGGCGACCTGCCACGGTGGACGGTAGCCTAGCCGCAGTCGGGCTGAGACAACATTGTGGCGACGAACCATAAGTCCCTTGCGGCGGTACTTGTATTTGTGGCGGCATACGGATTCGTAATGGGTGATGGTGACACTGAAGGGTCTCTCGGTGTCCCGTCGACGTTGCTCAGGCAGAAGTGCAGCGGAGCGGACCCTGTTGAGGTAACATAGCAGGGAGAGAGGTCGTCCATCACCACGACGGGGGAGTCGGCAGGCTTCTTTTGCTAGGCGGTCTACTTTGGTGTTGTGGTGCAAACCTATACGAGATGGAATCCAAATAAATTCAATGCAGAGATTACGGATAGTTAGTAGGGATAGAAAGGCAAGGATTTGTTGTACAACAGAATGGTGAGTGGGATGAATAGCGGTGAGGGATTGCAGTGCAGGCTTAGAGTCACATATAATGACAGCATTCACTCCTCTTTGGCAAACGAGACTGATAGCATCTAAGATGGCGTATAGTTCACACAACGTGGAGCTGGAGTGATCTCTGAGTCGACGGCCGACCCAGCCCTCAGGAGGCGGCGGTAGGTCAGGTGAGTAGACTGCTCCTCCAGCTGCACCATCCGATTGTAGTGACCCGTCAGTGTAGAGGCGATGCGGAGCAGTGATGGAGGATGTTACCTGGGTAACATGTTCCAAGGCTAGCTGTAGTTGTAGAGGAGGTGGGTCACATTTTGCTGTAGGAGTGAAGCTAACCACAGGCGATGGTAGCGTCCACGGGGGAGGGCCTGGGGGTATGTCAGCTACTGGTACTTGTAAATCTAGGCTGCGAATGAAGGAGGAGATAGACTTTATAAGACGGCGACCGGTGGGCATGAGGCGGGGGACGGGCGGAGCGGGGCCGAGAGAATCTCTGACCAGTGCTGTGAAGTGCGGTGAGATGTGGGGAAAGTGTATACACTTAACTGTGAGGCAGGTGACATTAGAATAAATCCTCTCAACTAGGGATGGAAGCCGTAATTCCCGTTGCATGTTGACAATTCTGGTAGTCATTGGGCAACCGAGAATGATTCTCATGGCTTTATTCTGAAAAATCTCCAGTGGCTCTAAAGCATATCGAGGAAGTTGAATTAAGGCAGGGGAGAGGTAATCAACAACAGAGCGTATAAAAGTAATATAGACAGTTCTGGCCACGGGGATGGAGATACCGGAAGAGTTGTTGGTGAGCCACTGGAGAGGCCGGAGCCGACGTTGGAGACGATCTAGCAATTCACGAATTACGGGATGGGATTGACGCCGGGCAGAAAGAGTTTCCGAGATTCGTACTGGTGCACCAAGGTAGCAGTACTGGGAGCTTAGTGGGATGATGCAGTCTCCAATCATGAACTCTGGCAGCGTGGCAGGAGGGCGGTAGGAGAAAATTCTGCTCTTCTGTGGGGAAGCAACAAGGCCACAGTTAGCAGAAGCTTGGGAGAGAGAAGTAAGAAAGAGTTGTAGGTGTGTTGGGGAGGTAGAGTGAATACATAGATCATCTGCATAGCATGTAATTGTGACCTCAGGAATAGTGGGCAAAGACGTGAGGAGACGATGCATAAGTATATTAAAGAGAAATGGACTTAGTACCCCTCCTTGAGGAGTGCCGAGATGAAAATCCCGTGAGGAGCTGTAGGCACCGCTAAAGAAGACACGGGAGGTCCGGTTACTGAGGTAGCCCTTAATCCATTGTAGTAATTTACCCTTAATTCCAAAGCCAATTAATTGATCTAAAATAACGTCTCGGTTTGCTATATCAAATGCACTTTTTAGATCTATAAATGCCATAACACTGTCACGGGAGAGGCGAGAATATAAGTCGACGAGGCAGTGATGGGTGCTGCGTTGGGGTAGAAAGCCGAAGAGACGTGGAGAAAGGCGATCTTGTAGTTGGTACATCAGTCGGGTGAGCAAGATTCTTTCCATTACTTTGCAGAAGCAGGATGTAAGGGAGATGGGCCTGAAATTTGCTGTACCGGGCTTGGGTATGGGGATTATTGTACTCGTGGTCCAGGCATGTGGGATATATCCATCTCGTAGACACATATTGTAGAGGCGAAGGAGGGGGTTACCGGGTACACGGTGCAGTAATCGTAGCACATTGTAGGTAATGCCATCATCCCCAGGGGACGTGGCTTTACCTCTCAAGAGAGCACGTCGTAGTTCATCTTCAGTGATTGGTATATTTTCTTCATCATCCTCTTGCAGCAGAGCATGTACTAAGCGGAGTCCACGAGCAAAAGCACCGGAGGAGAGGGCATCCTGGACGGGGGCAGGTAGGTTGGCAGGGTTGGACTGGTTTGACCACGTGTTGATGAGCTGTTCGGCAAATACGGTGGGGGAATGATGACGGGCAGTAGCAGGAGTCTTCTTAATTACCCTGCGAATAAGGTGCCACATGGAGGCTACACTAGTTTGGTGATTAATTCTGTCCGTGAATCTCTTCCAGGAGTCAGTACTTACACATTCTAGGAGGGTTGTCAAATCGTCTCTGGATTGCTGGTAACGATGAAGTAGTTCAGGAGATGGGTTAGTTTGGAACATGAGTCCAACGCGCTCCGCTTCTTTCTGTGCGTCCTGAAGTCGGGTGTCTAGGTACCACGAGTGAGGAGGAGGGCGACGTTGGAGGTGGGGTCGTGATACGTAAAGCCTGTAAAAGTCGTGGGTGGCGGAGACAAGGCTAGTGTATAACTGGTCGGGGGAGGAACAGTCTAAGGTAGGTAGTATGCAGGTCATGTATGAAATGTACGTCGGGCAGTATTTGGGGGGTATGGTGAGGCGTAGGCGTGTGATAGGGGGTGTAGGTATCGTAGGAAGAGAATAGTGGAAGAGAAGAGCAATATGGTCTGAGAATAATGCAGGTACTGAGGAGCACTGGATGCGGGATGATACCAAGCCGGAGGTGAGGACGTGGTCCAGGGTGCCTCCCCGGGAGTGTGTGGCGCCACCTGTGTCCCAGCGGGTCAGATGATGTTGTCGGATGAAGGATAGTAGGTGAACACCAGGGCGGTTAGTGGTGCCAGGACGATCTCCCAATGCAGGATGTCGAGCATTGAAATCCCCTGCGTATATTATACCTTTTATCGTAGGTGGTGGAAGAGTGGTTGGACGAAGACGTGCGGGAGCAGAGTAGATATTGCAGAGCTGTAGGATTCCGCCCCCAATTTCTATCTCGAAGAGTTGGAATGTTACGTCAGGGTCTGTAGAGGAGCGCAGAAGACGGTGTATCAGTGTATTGTGTATGTATGTTAGAAGACCGTTTCGTATCGTATGAATATAGGGGATATATCCGGGAAGGGAGGGTGCCTGTGGTGCAGTGTTGGGCCGGTTTGGAAAAGCCTCCTGTAGAAAAATGACACAAGGGTGATGTGTCTATACATATACCTTCAATTGTGTGTACTTTTTGTGGTTGGTGATACCATTGATGCTCCATGAAAGGAGGTCTAGGTGAATGTTAGTTACGAACGTTGCGTTTGCTAGTAGGAGACCGGAGTGTGGAGGTGGATGGACGATTCGAGGAAGTCTGGCTAGTACTGGGTTGTAACTTACAGAGTTTGTCGAGACGAGTTGCAATGAATTCCATTCTCTCGGCAAGCATGGAGATGGAGGAGACGAGGGTTTGTTGGGATTCCGCCAGTGTGGAGAGTCTGGTGGCAGAAGTAGTTTGGGCTGAGACAAGGCTGTCAATCCTGGTGTCAATGGAGGCGAAGCGGTCCTCGAGTGCTGCACATCGCGCTTGAAGGGCTGCAACGGCCTTACGGAGGGCAGCGTCTTGCTGAGGGGGGGTGGGAGCAGAGAGGACAGTCCGGGCGGGAGGAGGTGGTGGGGCTGAGGTGGGGCCATTGGTCTGGGTCTGGCGCCGAGTACAGCCGTGCCAGACGTTGACACCTGGCTGTAGACATCGGGGGTACTTCCATTGTGATGGGTTCGGCTGTGGTGGAGGTTCAGAGGTGGAAGTAGTCGCAGATGGGGGCGGGGGCGCACTTCGGATGGGACATTCTCTGGATTCATGGGCGGCGGCACACCAGGCACACTTAGGGGAGGCGGAGCAGTACCTGGATATGTGACCGATACCCCAACACCTGTAGCACCAGGGTCGGTCGTCACGGAGTCTTTGGACTTGACACGGGGGGAGGAGAGGGAGGAAGTCAAAGGTAATGGTGTCGGGGGGTGTTTCGGGGAGGCTCCACACAATAACAATGCGGTTGATGGGGGTACCGTTCTGCATGAAGCGCCTGGCTGAGTGTACTCCTGGGAGCTGTAGGGCAAGCTTGTGATCCACGTCAACGGGATAGCGAGTGAGCAGGTATTGGGGGTACTTACGAGGTCTTTCGGGGGAGTCTTGAGGGAGAAGAGGCAGTGACATAAATTCATTTGTAGTAACTCGGTCCAGGATGTCTGTGCGTTGTCTTGATATGTAGATGAATCGAGAGGTGAGTGCAGCCATCTTAACCTCGGCCGTATCCCGTTGCAGGTGGAAAGTCTTGGTGATAGTTGACAGCCAGTGGAGTTTAACTTCTGTGGATGGGTTCCCGCTAAAGGCCAACTTAATATACTTGTCTCGGGGAGCAAATGCTGGAAGGGCGGGTGAGGGTCGGGTGGGGGCAACGGGAGTAGCACTGTGATTAGGCAGGGTAGGGCGAATAGGAGCCTTATTACACTCACTTGAGGTTCCCTTGATCGTCTTGGCAGCAGGCGGTTGACATTCTCCTGCGGGGAATGTAGAGGTGTCGTCGGCCCGCCGTTTGGTACTGGGGAGCGATGTAGACTGGTGGGTATCATGCTGGGTGGTTGTTGGAGGGTGATGGGGAGTGGAGGTAGGACGAGGCAGGTCGGGCCAGTGGTTAACACTAATGTCGTCATCAGTGTCGGAAATCATTAAGTCCTGCTCTAAGCTGGACGCCGCTTCCGACCCCGAGTATTTCATCGAGGAAGGGAGGGCCTTGATAAGAAAGTAGGCTGATTTACTAGCGCGCAGTAGTTTTTAGCACTGTAACACAACTTGAGACAGCCGGTACGAGTCGTTAACGACGAGCACTGGATTCAAGTAGTTGACGGCGATAGTTTCGCACCTTCAGGTGTAGGTCCGTTCTCGACGAGAGCCAAGCACGGAATGCTACTGTAAGTTGAGATAATCTTGTTTTGATGACTTGTTCTTCTCTTCTTAGAGCATCGAGAACATAATATAGATTTGAATGAGATCTAACTAAGACACCAAATCTTCTATGCCATGTTTCAACAGAATTTATCGTACGTGTTTTTTCATCAAGTGTAAGCTCGTAAACATTCCATTCAGGTACAGTGAATATTGGCTTGAAGCGTCTTCCATTTCGTCTTTGCCTTTCATTTACAAAAGTATTTTCTACGTATTCGACAATAGGTAATGCATTTTCAGGTGCACTTTATCTTAACGACTCCATTCCAATTGGTACATCAGCACTAGGCAGAAAGGCCAAAGCATTCACTTGTCTAAAGAATAAAGAAAAGTCCATATCAGTATCATAAAGATTTACAAGCCCCAATTTCTGAATTTTTCTCCAGGTCGTTTGGCAAAAATAAAAAAAAGCAGAAATGCACAGCAATGTCATCAAAAACACGTAAAAATGCATTTCGAACTGCTAGTTCAAAGTATGTCAGTTTCAATTCCGTGAGCTTCCATTTCTTCCATAAGAGCATACAACATTTTAACATGAATTTCTTCCGACTTTCCTGGTAGTAATGCAAATACAAGAGGATGAATTATATATATTTGGTATATACAATTCGGGAAATAAACAAGTTATTATACAAAGTTAACTAGGAACTTGCCGGAAAATAAACAAGTCATTATACCAAATTAATGATTAGTTGATAATTTTTGAAAAAGAAGAGTTAAGTTGTCTTTAGCCACAAATGTCTTTAGACTAAAATGCTTAGACCAAAATGTATTTAGACCCAAGTGTCTTTAGACCAAAGTGCCTTTAGACCAAAGAGTCTTTCATACATTCATACATACATACATACATACATACATACATACATACATACATACATACATACATACATACATACATACATACATACATATATGCATACATACATATATACATACATACTTACATACATACATATATACATACATACAGGGATACATACATACATACATACATACATACATACATACATACATACATGCATGCATACATACATACATACATACATACATACATACATACATACATACATACATACATACATACGTACATGGATACATACATACATACATACATACATACATACATACATACATACATAAATACATACATACATACATACATACATACATACATACATACATACATACATACATACATACATACATACATACGTACATACATACATACATACATACATACATACATACATACATACATACATACATGCATACATACATGCATACATACATACATGCATACATACATGCATGCATACATACATGCATACATGCATGCATACACTACATGCATACATGCATGCATACATGCATACATGCATGCATACATGCATACATGCATACATGCATACATGCATACATGCATACATGCATACATGCATGCATACATACAGTACATACATACATACATACATACATGCATACATACATACATACATACATACATACATACATACATACATACATACATACATCATACATACATATATACAATGATAGTGAAAAAGCTTTCTGCGAAAGCAGTCAGGAATACAATCGGACAAAGACCGCGTCTTCTTTATCCATTTTCCTCATCATATATATATGTATATATATATATATATATATATATATATATATATATATATATATATATATATATATATATATATATATATATATATATATATATATGAGGAAGATGGTAAAGAAGACGCGGCCTTTGTCCGATTGTATTTCTGACTAGTTTCGCACAAAGCCTTTTCACTATCAATGAATATATGTATGTATGTATGTATGTATGTATGTATGTATGTATGTATGTATGTATGTATGTATGTATGTGTGTGTGTGTGTATGTATGTATGTATGCATGTATGCATGCATGCATGTATATATGTATGTATGTATGTATGTCTGTATGTATGTATGTATGCATGTCTGTATGTATGTATGTATGTATGTATGTATGTATGTATATATT
>NC_134778.1:27275985-27290985 GCF_046742065.1 Oratosquilla oratoria | reverse complement strand
TATACTAAGGTTTCTGTTTTTTCATCCATGTTTTAAGAGCTTATAGAATTTGTAGTCCAGAATTTTTAGACCAAGAAATAGGAAAAATATATGACATTGCATCGGGTTTAAGATATCCAAAATATGTTATAGATAAAGCACAACATAGGGCCAGGAATTCTTATTTCAATACATCCCAAAAAGATACTTTTTGTAAGAAAAATCTTTTAGTTATTCCCTTTCATGATAATCTTGTAAGACTTCCTCGCATCCTTAAGGAGTTTAATATTAATGTTATTTTCAAAAACAGTACCATCAAAGAACTCCTTATTAAAAATTCCCCTTGTAATAATGTAGGATGTGTTTATAGTATTCCCTGTAAAAACTGTAGCTCCTGTTATATTGGCCAAACATGTAAAGAATTAAATATTAGGATGAAACAACACAGGTACAGTATAAGGACGGGCCAAATATCCAGTAGGGTTTTTGTCCATGTTAGGGACACAAACCACAACATTGACTGGGACAACGTTAAGAAATTTGTTGATTGTAATTCAGCTTTAGATAGGAACATCATTGAATCCTGTTTCATAAAGAACAATTTTGATAATAATATTAACTTGAGTTCAATTTTTTTAAACTAGACAATTTTATAATTGGTAGGATAGTAAAGCAGTACCAATTTTCCTAATTGTACCAAATGTCCTGTGGATCTTTCGGCCACATGGTTTTGTTCTTTTGTATTTTTTTCATTTAATATATATCTTTTTTTTTTATTATTACCATTATTATTTACATATGTATATGAATGTGTATGTATTTTTCATTTACTGTTACCATTAATATTTCTATGTGTATATGAGTGTGTATGTATGTATAACGTCCGAATGTTTTATGTGGCTATAACCTTTCCAGTTTTCTTATTTCTGTTAAATATTGTATTCTATTTTTTTTTTTTTTTTTGTACAATTTGATAATAATATTAACTTTTGTTTTGGTTTAACTAATACCATTTTATAATCATAGGATAGTAAAGCAGTACCAAGTTTCCTAATTGTACCAAATGTCCTATGGACCTTTCGGCCACATGGTTTTGTTCTTTTGAATTTTTTTGTTTTTTGTTTTTGTTTTCAGTTACTATTACCATTCTTATTTCCATGTGTATATGAATGTGTATGAGCTTTTATTTTATTTTATTATTACCATTAACATTTCCATGTGTAATTGAATGTGTATGTATGTATAATGTCCGAAGGTTTTATGTGGCTATAACCTCTCCCAGTTTTCTTACTTCTGTATAAATATTGTGTTCTATTTTTTCTTTTTTGTACTCTGAGGATGTCGTAATAGACGAAAACGTTCAGTATTCCGACTTTAATTTCCCTGTGGTTTCTGCAATATATATATATATATATATATATATATAGAGAGAGAGAGAGAGAGAGAGAGAGAGAGAGAGATAGAGATAGATAGATAGATAAATAGAGAGAGACAGACAGACAAACAGTCAGACAGATAGACAGACAGACAGAGAGAGAGAGAAAGAGAGTGCGCATGTGTGGGTGTACTTACACTTTCATATGACCTTGACTTTTTTGTGCCGGGGGGTCTGAGAGCCATTTGGCCAGCCACAAGGCGCTGGGCAACCTCCCACCTCCCCAGAGCCGTTGACGCGCCGAGGAGAGGGACCATCTGGCATTGTGGGAATTTATAGTTTTTTGGTGCTGCCCAGTCTTGGCATGTCAAGGAATAACAGGTCTTGGGTAACGCGTTGAGCTGAGTCAAATCTTCTTCAGGAGCGGTGAGGGGGATGGGGAAGGTGGTGGGGGTCATGGGGACATAGAGCATGGAAGAAACATTACCATGTGTACCTTTGGGATCCAGAAGGGTGAGAGGTGCACAGTTGTCGGAATGCTTGCAACGCATTAAAGCGAGATGGAAATGTCGACTTTTGTCGAATCGTCGTTATGATGTAACGACTTGCCGCACACGATCATGAGGTTTGGATGAGCCTAGCACAGTCACAACCTAAGGAACTCTAGTGAAAACCCTACAGACCAGAGTCAAGTAGTATGACTAGAGACTTATTCCACTTACAGAAGAAAACCCGCTGATCACTTTTAAGATTTCTGTGCCTCCTTTTCTGCTACCCTCTTTTGCCATTTCTATGACTCATCCTCTCCAGTATGATTTTGCATTAAAGGATAAAAACACCGGTGATTGGTGATTAGATACAAAGACATTATGCTGAAGATTAAAAGTTACGACTTTTCGCTTGTGTGAACCATGGCTACTATCTAAACAATGTGTATAACGACCGTAGCCTTTTTTTGTGTGAGCGTCTTCATTATATTGACGGTAAAGGAAGTTTGAAATATCGTCCACAATTTACCTGTGAGTTCACTCACCCACCCCATCCTCCACCTACCTCCCACACACAAACGATATAATTTGCCTGTAAATAAAAGACCCAATACCGTCAAGGAGCTGACCCTAAAACACAAATGTTTGAATCCGAAGATTGACTGACCAGGGCTGGCAGAGGCTGAGGCAGACAGGCAAGTTGCGTTGATATACAAATGGAGGATTTTGGACCTCTTCTTCACTCCCAAGATTCAGTTTATTATCAATTTGTGGAATAAGTTGCCGAGTTCATGGGGTCAAGAAAGATGGATGCCACAAAACAATTCTCGTTTTTTTTTTTTTTCAAAACAATATCGATACGATTGAGACGGAAAATATGTGGAAGTACACAAGAAGATATTAGGGAAAGTACATTCATCCAGTTAATCGGTAATTAAGTAAAGCAGCCTTGCTGTGGATGTGTTGTGTTTTGCTACATTGTTTCTGACCCAAGGCAGTGGGCAGGATACAGTGATGACCCATCAGTAGCTAAGATGAGAGGCAAGAAACAGTGGTGGATGGGAGTGGAGTGGGTGGGAGTAGGTACGTGCCTTTGACTTGGCTACCTCCATTATAAGGAGGAAAAGCTCTTGGTATATAGATAGATATATAGATAGACACTCATTCCCCAGATGACGCTATTTATAATGAAGCTACATCCAATCTCGACTCGAGTTTCTAAATGCCTCTTGAACCTACACTACAAATAAGTATCTTTAAACTCCATAGATCTAATGTTCTTAAAAACAAGCTTAGAAACACTCATACAGAAATATCCTTCGCTTTTGTTGGTACTACAGTTTTGACAAAGTGAGAATATATAAGACATTTGATCACTTATGGGACCGACCCAGGGGGCTGTGGCGGAGTCAGATATACGGTCAGTCCGGACGTGATTAACGCAATCAGGGTTGGGTTACGGAGAGTATGAAATGTATAGTAACCTAACATATTTAATTCTAAATACACAAAATAGATTTATCCCCCTCAAGTCAATACGGAAGAATAATAATACTCCCAAATAGATGACAGACAGGCTGAAACATGAGATCGGAATGAAAAGAGGATTTTACGTAAAAATAAAAAACGACCTTATGTAAGAATAAAAAAAAAAACTTAGACTCAAATATATCGATATGGCATGACTGGTTAAAAAGAATACGCGCACAGCGAAACGTAACTATGAAATTAAGGTTGACAGACAAGCTAGATCCCACCCAAGGGGCTTCTTTCACCTCTACAGAACAAAAAATAAAGATGGGATAGGCCCAATTCAGAATGATGAAATTGTCATAATAGAATCAGAGTAAAAAATGAGTGAGGCGTTTAACAAATATTTTCTCTTTGTGTTTACTAAGGAGAAGTTAGCTAAGGTACTTGACTGCGATCCGATTTTCAGTAGGGATGCAGAAAGTATATTATTTAATATTAGCATTAGTAAGGTGAAAGTAGTCAAACAGATTGAAAGACTTAGAGCTACAAAATCTCCGGGTCCAGACGAAATTTTCCGAGAGTGCTTAAGGAGTGTAAATTTGAAATCTGTGACCTGTTAACAGAAATATTTAATAAGTCTGTATCCATTGATTTTGTGCCTATTGATTGGGGCCAGGCAAACGTTGTTCCTGTTTTCAAAAAGGGAGATAACTCGTCTATATGCAACTACAGACGAATCAGTTTGACATTAGTTATAGGTAAAGGCTTGAATCAACAATAGTTAATAGATTGATAGAACACATCGAGAAACATAATTTGATTCGTAACACACAGCATGACAAGGGTAGGTCATGTATGACTAAACTTCTATCCTTTTACACTAAATAATATAAGGCGTCATATAACAATGATAGTTACGATGTTATTTACCTTGACTTTAGCAAAGCGTTCGACAAGGTGCCCCACTAGAGACTACTAAATAATATCGAAGCCCATGGCATAGGAGGAAAATTGTTAGAATGGATTAAAGCTTGGATCAGTGACAGAAAACAGCGGGTCACCATAAATAGTGTAAAATAGAGGTTGGGAATGTTTCTAGTGGAGTTCCCCCGGGCTCAGTTTTGGGTCCCTTATTGTTCATTATGTACATGAACGACTTGGGCAATGGGATTAATAGTGATGTTAGTAAGTTTGCGGTAGACACTAAAATAGGATGCCAAATTAGGTCAGGAGACGACGCCGAGATTCTGCAGGATGATCTTAACAAATTGTTCACATGGTCGGTGAAATGGCAAACAAACTTCAGTATCTCAAAATGCTGCGTGTTAAACGTAGGGTTACACAACCCCTAAAATAGATATAGCTTAGATAACAGATTTTTAGAGAAAAGTGAGTCCTGACCTTAAACCCAAGAAACAGTTAATTATTGCCAGGAATAAAGCTAACAGAGTATTGGGTTTCATTGTTAAGACGGTTACGACTAGATGTGCAGAGGTAATTATCAAACTCTAACTAGTATTAGTTAGACCCATCCTTGACTATGTGGTAGGCGTCACTCAGGTCAGGTCAACCGGGGTAGCTGTTTCAAACAGTGAGATGGCAAGTGGTTTGTTTCAGTTATCAGCGTCGAAGAGGTACAAACTCTACGTAATAGAATTGTTGCCTTGGAGAAGACTGTCGAAGGCCTTAAAGAGGAGAATCGAGTTCTTCGCTCGAAGACCCAGAACACGGACGACAAACCATGTTTAGAACCTGGGTGGAAAAAGGTGACAAATAAAACACGGAGAGAGGGTAAAAAACGCTCACCAGGCCAGCTTGAATGCAGAAACACATTTCAAGCTCTCGTGGTTTTGTAAGAAGAAGAAACCAAGAAAATGTAAGAAAAGAAGGATAAGGCAGTCGCCAGGTCCCTGCCCACAGGTAAGATTTTGGTTGTAGGAGATAGCCAGGTGCGGTATTTAGGTAGGGGCTTCTACGACAAAGATAGAAAACATAGGACCTAGGTGAGTTTCCCCCGGGGCGGGGATAGGTGATGTTAGAGACAAGATTGAAAAGTGTATAGTCGGGGAAGGTGTGAAATCCGTCATTTGTTTGAGCACTGGTGGGAATGACATAGGTAAGTTAGGGAGTGAAGAATTGTTTGCGTGGTTTCGGGATGCGCTAGATAAGATTAGGAATAAGGGAGTGCGGGATAATTCCCTAAAACAAATGATTACCGATCCTACGAGGGGAGAAAATACTCTGGACTTACTCTTAACTAATAATGAGCATCTAACGAGTAACGCAAAAGTGGGAGATAGTCTAAGCTCTAGCGATCATAAAGAAATAAGATTTAATATTATTTGGGAAGAATTAAAAAGTACGAATAACGTTCAAGTATCGGACTCCAGGAGAGCCAATTTTGATATGATGAGAAACTATATGAGACATTTGATCACCTACGAGACCGACCCAGGTGGCTATGACGGGGTCAGATATACGGTCAGTCTGGACGTCATTAGCGCGGACAGATTTGGTTTATGGAGGGCATGAAATGTATAGTAACCTAACATATTTAATTCTAAATGCACAAAATAAATTTATTCCCCTCAAGTCAATACGAAAGAATAGTAATATTCCCAAATGGATGGCGGACAGGCTGAAATATGAGATCGGAAAAAAGAGGACTTTACATAAGAATAAAAAACCAGGAAACACACCTTAACTCCATATATATCGATATGGCAAGACTGGTTAAAAAGAATATACGCACAGCGAAGCGTAACTATTAAACTAAGGTTGCCAGACAAGCGAGATCCTACCCAAAGGGTTTCATGAAAGAAACCCTTTGGGTAGGATCTCGCTTGTCTGGCAGAACTACAGAACAAAAAAAAAAAAGAAGGATAGGATAGGCCCAATTCAAAATGATGAAAATGTCATGATAGAATCAGAGCAAAAATTGGGTGAGGCGTTTAAAAAATATTTTCTCTCGGTGTTTACTAAAGTATCTGACTGCAATCAGATTTTCAGTGGAGATGAAGAAAGTAGACTATCTAATATCAGCATTAGTAAGGTAGAAGAAGCAGATTGAAAGAATCAGAGCTACAAAATCTCCGGGTCCAGAGAAATTTTTCCGAGAATGCTTAAG
This sequence comes from Oratosquilla oratoria, assembly GCF_046742065.1. Taxonomy (NCBI): domain Eukaryota; kingdom Metazoa; phylum Arthropoda; class Malacostraca; order Stomatopoda; family Squillidae; genus Oratosquilla; species Oratosquilla oratoria. The sequence continues at coordinate 27,284,543 of NC_134778.1, read as the reverse complement.
GAGTGTAAATTTGAAATCTACGACCATATAACAGAAATATTTGATAAGTCGGTAGACACTGGTTTTGTGCCTATTGATTGGGGGCAGGAGACGACGCCGAGATTCTGCAGGATGATCTTAACAAATTGTTCACATGGTCGGTGAAATGGCAAATGGACTTCAATATCTCAAATTGCAGCGTGTTAAACGTAGGGCTACACAATCCCTAAAATAGATATAGTTTAGATAACACGTTTTTAGAGAAAAGTGAGTCCGAGAGAGACTTTGAAGTTCTAGTGAGTCCGGACCTTAAATCCAGGAAACAGTGCATTAGCGCCAGGAATAAAGCTAATAGAGCATTAGGCTTCATTGCTAAGACGGTTACGAATAGAAGTGCAGAGGTTATTATCAAACTCTATCTAGCATTAGTTAGACCCATCCTTGACTATGCGGTACAGTTTTAGGCCCCTTAACTTACATGCTCTGGAAAGGGAATAGGCAAGAATTTGTTTACTAATAGGGTGGTCAACGAATGGAACAGACTTAGTAACTGTGTAGTGAGTGCTGAATCTATCAATTGTTTTAAGAAACGGCTAGACAACTTTATATACATAGATATAATGGACATGGAACTGCCTAGTGTAGGCCTCATGGTCTCTTACAGTCTCTTTCATTCTTATGTTCTTATGTACAATTTAGGTCTCCGTCTTATAGAATGGACATCAATTCACTAGAATCAGTACAGAGGAGAATGACCAGAATGATACATGGACTCAGAATTTACCTTGCACTCTCTGGAAAGACGCAGAGTGCGGGGGGATCTAATAGAGGTGTTTAATTGGATCAAGGGCTTTAAGAAGGGTGACACAAACAAGGTCATCATATTAAGACAACAGGGCAGGACAATTTTAGGTTTAAGAAGGAAATAGGCAGCTTTATGAATGGGGATGATAGGTGATAAAGGACATGGAACTGCCTATTGTAGGCCTTATGATCTCTTGCAGTCTTACGTTCTTATTCTTATATTCTTATTTACTACGAATTGCTGCAAGTTGTATCAAGTTCTGAATTGGTTGGTGGAGCAAAGTGGTTCTCGATCTGGGTGTCATGGTGCCTAAGGGAGCCATGGCAAGAATTTAAGGAGGCCATTGCTTGCTGTTACAAATTATACTTTTCTATATAATGTGAGGAATCTGAAAAAAAAAATCACTGTCCTGACAGAAGAAATATAATATATTTATGATTGTCAATTATGTAATAAAGCAAAGGATTTCCCTTCATCCTTTATTTGGCGAGTGAAATTTGTGAGAAAAATGAAATGGGAGTCACACAAAAGTTGAGAATTAATAAATGAGGGAATAGAGTGAAAAAGGTGGAGAACTAATAGCCTGGAATGTAACACGGATTTATTTGTGCGCTAGTGTACTGATTCGAAGCTTCAGCATAACAATATTGTGTTTTCTTATATTAGTCATTTTTGTGGACAACATTTGCATTATATTTTACTATTGTAGTGCGTTTATCACCTAATTGTGTTTGATATCTGATAGTCATGGTTTATATATTTGATTTTATGCCTAACAGTGTATGCCTTGTGTATATTCATCCTGTAGTCGATAAAACATTTACCTTTCTATCTCTCCATCTGTCTATCTATCTATCTATCTATCTATCTATCTATTTATCTATCTCTCCATCTATCTGTCTATCTATCGTCCGTGTGGTATGGTTTATTCATCATCATTCAAAACAAAAAGATAATAATTGAATAACCAACGATCACACTGCTTATCGTAATCAGAACTGAATATCTGTCTTTTCATAATTCATCGACGAGAGGAGAGAGTGAGAAAGAAAGGAAGAGAGAGAGAGGGAGAGAGAGAAAGATATATATATATATATATATATATATATATATATATATATACATACATATATATATATATAATATATATATATATAGAGAGAGAGAGAGAGAGAGAGAGAGAGAGAGAGGAAAAGACAAACTATTTTTGGGGGGCTAGGTAGGAGAGGACTTAAACTTTAAATGATGAAATTTATCTACAGACATCACGCTGCGAAATGGTCAAAATATTCTCCAATCCCAATCAGTACTTAGAAACCACGAGTGCCATTATAAGCTGACTCAGGCACTGCTTGTCCACGACCACCGAAAATATTGATTCTTAGGGAGGCGATGGGTACGGGCGTGTTGGGGGGTAGAATGCGGAGTAGTCCTATGCGAACAGGAATATAGAACAAGGTAACAGTGTAAATTTTTATTCTTGTTGTATTGGAGCATGTGCTATGTTTTCGGTCTCTTCTCATAGGTTTATCTGATGCCAATAGGTAATTGGGTCTCGATCTTATTCTAAACAGTCACAGGGAAACTTCTGGTATGGGGCAGTAGGAGGCCCCGGGAGCTATGCGTCGCTGTGGTCAGTTGGTCACTAGTGCCAGGCCCCTAGGCATTGGGCTCACACAGTCACTCACTCACCCACTCACTCACTCACTCACTCACTCACTCAAAAAAAAAAAAAAAAAAAAAAAAAAAAAAAAAAAAAAAGTCTCGCCATATTCTGAGTCTGTGGTTGTGCGTTGGTGACGTAATCGGAAGGGTGCTGGTCGGTCTCGCATTCACTTAGTTGTGGATTCGAATTTCATACGCCTCTCCGATTCCCAGTAATGACTGTTCGTTTCTTGACCCTGTTGTCCATAAAAAATTCACGGGCCAAGATGACCAGTATGTAGATTCGGGCATTCGATGTAGGCCACAGGCCTCTTCGTTTTTTCGAGGGAGAGGGCGCCATGAAGGTGAACAAAATAACAAAATAACAAAATAACAAAATAACAAAATAACAAAATAACAAAATAACAAAATAACAAAATAACAAAATAACAAAATAACAAAATAACAAAATAACAAAATAACAAAATAACAAAATAACAAAATAACAAAATAACAAAATAACAAAATAACAAAATAACAAAATAACAAAATAACAAAATAACAAAATAACAATTAACAAAATAACAAAATAACAAAATATCAAAATAACAAAGAACAAAAGAACAAAAGAACGAAATAACCAAATAACGAAAGAACAAAAGAACGAAAGAACGAAAGGACAAAAGAACAAAAGTACAAAAGAACAAAAGAACAAAAGAACAAAAGAACAAAAGAACAAAAGAAAAAACAAAAGAACAAAAGAACAAAGGAACAAAAAAAGAACAAAAGAACAAAAGAACAAAAGAACAAAAGAACAAAAGAACAAAAGAACAAAAGAACAAAAGAACAAAAGAACAAAAGAACAAAAGAACATAAGAACAAAAGAACAAAAGAACAAAAGAACAAAAGAACAAAAAACAAAAGAACAAAAGAACAAAAGATCAAAATATCAAAATATCAAAAGAACAAAAGAACAAAAGAACAAAAGAACAAAAGAACAAAATAACAAAGGAACAAAAACAAAATGATAACAAGAACAAACGAACAAACAAAAGAACAAAAGAACAAAATAACAAAGGAACAAAAAACAAAATGATCAAAAGAACAAACGAACAAACAAAAGAAAAAAAGAACATACAAAAGAACAAACAAAAGAACAAAAGAACAAACAAAAGAACAAACAAAAGAACAAACAAAAGAACAAAAGAACAAAAGAACACAGGACCACAGGACCACAGGAACATAGGAACATAGGAACAGAAGAACAGAAGAATATAAAAACATAAGAAAGCAAGAATACAAGAATACAAGAGCATAAGAACATAAGAACACAAGAACATAAAAACAAAAACATAAAACAACATAACATAAGAATATAAAAACAAAAAATTATAACATAAGAACAAAAGAGCAGATGAACATAAGAATACAAGAACACAAGAACATGAGAACATAAGAATTAAGAACAAAAGAACACAAGAATATAAGTGCATAAGAACATAAGAACACAAGAACACAAAAACATAGGACAAGAGCATAAGAATCTCTACTATAATAAAGTAGTAGCCTCTGTCTGTTTGATTGTCTGTTCACGAACTCCTAGGGTTTTGGAGATGGACCCCCATAACCATATATATTCTGATACCCTATTACTCCAGGTACTTGGATAACTATATTTCATAAAAAATATCTCGGTTAAGGTTAAGGATTAAAGTTAGGTGGGTTATGTTTAGGTTAGGGATTTTTCACGAACTCCTAGGTTTTTGCAGATAACCTATAATCCTATAACCCTAACCCTGACCCTATAACCATATATATTCTGAAACCTTATAACCCAAGGTATTTGGATAACTATCTTTCATTTGTATCTACTATAATAAAGTAGTAGCCTCTGTTTGTCTGTTTGTTTGTTCACGAACTCCCCCAAAACCATATATATTCACCATAACCCAGGCTACTTGGATAAGTATTTTTTTATTTCCAAAGGGCGTCTCCCTCCTCAAATTATTTTTTCTTACTTTTTTTAACATCTTTTTTGTTACATTTTCCTCTGAGTTATATTGATACGTGTAACTTTTCTCCAAAAATTCTATCAAAATTAAAATGATCATAATTTGCCCGCAGTATCGCGCGGGTAATTTGGCTAGTAAGAACATAAGGATGGAGGAGAGTGCAAGAGACCATAAGGCCTACACTAGGCAGTTCCATGTCCCTTAACTCCTGTGATCCCTTTCCATAAAGTTATCTATTTTCTCTTAAAATAACCAATACTTTCAGTGCTTATTAAATATACTAAGTCTACGAGTATTCCATCTGTTAGTCATTCTGTTGGTAAATCAGCTCTTTTCAATTTTCTTCTTAAACGTAGATTTGTCCAATTTAATTCCATTACTGAGTGTGTGTGTGTGTGTGTGTGTGTGTGTGTGTGTGTGTGTGTGTGTGTGTGTGTGTGTGTGTGTGTGTGTGTGTGTGTGTGTGTGTGTGTGTGTGTGTGTGTGTGTGTGTGTGTGTGTGTTTGTGCGCGCATGTGCATGCCTGCTCCGTGACCTCAGCTTGAGAACTTGTCTTCTGTCGAGACACCAGCTAGCGAATACCACCTTGTTAAATTTATTACTTCTTGTTAAGTTTATATCTTCAAATAGTGACAAGTGATTGTGTTGTGTTTTGTAATTGTGTAAGTATAGCGCTATACAGTTACAGGTATAAGATAAAGTGTAGTGTTCTAGTAATTTAGAATCAAAACTGTAGTATGTTACTGTACTCCAAAGGTAGGACTAATAGTATAAGTTAAGCAGAGTAAGCTTCGTATACCTAGTTTATTTAGTAACCCCTTTTGTTTTCTTTTGTTGCTTTATATTTTCTCTTTGCCGTTTGTATTGCTGACGGAGGAGCGAAATGGTTTGTGAAGGTTGTGTGAACCTGGAGGACCGCCTCAGGAAGTGTGAGGAGGAAATTCGTCTTCTCAGGAGTGCGCTCTGTGAGAAAAGTGAATCCTCCCCACAACCCAAAGACCGTACCACATCTTCTACTTCTACCACTGCCGTGAGGGACGCTTCGTGGGGTCCCGTTTGTCGAGCCCACGTTTGGTGAGCAGGTGCCCTGCGGAGCACCTGCTGGCTCTAGCCAATCGTTTTGCTCTGCTGGAGGATGAGGTGGCTGAAAATCAGTAGTTCTTGGTGGTGGGGAACTCCATGGTGCGAAGCTCTATGACGACATCCTGCAGCGGAAGACTGAGCGACGTTGCAAGCTTATATGTCAACCGGGCCGTGGGATCGCCGATTGTATCCAGACCACCAGGGAGGAAAGGCGGACGAACACGGTTACGATTGTTTATACGGGAAGTAACGATGTGGGTAGGGTGAGATCAGAAAAAAACTTGTTCGGAATTACAAGGTCCTTCTTCAGGAGATGAAGGAGCGTGGGAGCCGTCACGTAGTCTGTGGGATCCTTTCAAGGATCTACGCTGGCACGTGTTGGAAGAGTAGAGCCATAGGGATCAATGAGAGGATATCACGATTGCGCACGCAACTGGGATATCACTTTCTTGATCCTGGGTATTTCTTTTCCAGGCGTCATGACCTTTATGCATCTGATGGGATCCACCTTACTCGCAGAGCCAAGGATGTTCTTACAAACCTCATTGTTCCTTTTTTGGGGGTAGAAACTCAAAGGGAAAAGGAAATAGAGTGTATTGGGAAAAACAGAGTAGGATACAGTAATAAATATCAATTTAGGATACAATGTCGGTAGAGGACGAAATATTACATTAGAATGTAATGTCAAAGGATAAAATATCACGATGGGATGTATTAATAGTGGTGGACAAAATATCACGATGAGATATAATGATAGTGGAGGATAAAATATCACGATGGTATGCAATGATAATGGAGGACAAAATGTCACGGTATGAAATAATGTCAATGGAGGATAGAATACAATTTTAGGAAGGGATGCTGGACAGAATGTCAGCGAACGACGGGTGGCCGGTGTGGAACGCGATGATATAGGGGGGTAAGGTGTATATAAGAAATCGAATGAACGTGAGTGATCAGATGTCCGTGATGGGGCAAATGTCCATGAGGCATTAAATGTCAATGAAGGACCAAATGTAAATATAGAGCAAGGTGTCAATAAAGAGCAAAATTATAATGTAAGGTATGATGTTGAAATACAAAACGTGTCAAAAAGAAATAATCAAGAGTTTCTTAATACCATGTACTTTAATGCTCGTAGTATTAGAAATAAATTCCAAGAAATACAGGCGTATGTCAAAAGTGAAAATCTCAATATGATAGGAATAACCGAGACATGGTTAAATGGTGAAGGATTTGAAGCTGAATTTAATATTGTGAGATTTAAATATTTTCATCAAAATAGAAACCACAAAAAAAGGTTGGGGTGTTTTGTTGTACGTTAAAAGCAATGCTCATGCCTGTGTTCTAGAGAAAGTAAAACAAGATGCATATGGTAGTTTGTGGGTAGAATTAACCCAAATAAACGGACAAAAGATGAATGTACGTGTAATATATAGGCCAAAACCATTATCATTAGCAGACGACAAACTGTTGCTTCAAGAACTGTCTGTTTTCTACAACTGGGACATATTGATAATAGGTGATTTTAATGTTACTGACATTGATTGGATGACCCTTGAACATGGCTATATAGGTAGTCACTTGATAGATTTTCTCGATGAAAATTACTTAGTTCAGCACGTAAAAGAGCCCACAAGAAATGGAAATTTACTCGATCTATTGATTAATAGCCGTGAAAACATGATAACTTATGTAGAAGTTGGTGAAACTATTGCAAATAGCGATCACAACTTAGATTCAAACTGCCTGTGTTTTAGAGAAAGTAAAACAGGATGCATATGATAGTTTGTGGTTAGAGTTAACCCAAACAAATGTACAAAAGATGAATGTAGGTGTGATATATAGGCCAAAAACATTATCTTTAGCAGACGACAAACTGTTGTTTCAAGAACTGTCTAGTTTCTGCAACCGGAACCTATTGATAATAGGTGATTTCAATTTTACTGACATTGATTGGACGACCCTTAAACATGGCCATATAGGTAGTCGCGTGATAGATTTTCTCGGTGACAATTACTTAGTTCAGCACGTAAAAGACCCCACAAGATATGGAAACTTACTCGATCTATTGATCACTAGCCGTGAAAGCATGATAACTTATGTATAAGTTGGTGGAAATATTGCAAATAGCGATCACAACCTAGTTAGATTCAAACTGCTAAAAGAAATTTAGAATAGATACTTGTGTATCTAGAATACCCAATTTTAGTAAAATTCAGTTCATAGGACTACGTCAGGAGCTTCAGCTTACAGACTGGGGGGCAAAATTAAGCAAAAAGCCTGTAGATCAGATGTGGGAAATATTTCAAAATATGCTTACTAAGATGATTCATACTTACATCCCGTTTAAGGACAGACGCCCCCCAAATTGGGCTCGCCCAAAATGGCTTGACAAAGAAACTGATAAAAGTATTGCTAAAAAGAGACAGGCTTATAAGAAATACAAGTGCTCGGGTGCACCTAATGACTATCAAAGTTATGTAATAATACAGAGAGATTTACAAATTGGTTGAATAATCGAAAATAGAGAGTTGTTTTAAATGGCAAACTTCTAGATGGAAAATTCTTACGATTGGAGTTCCTCAGGGTTCCGTTCTTGGGCCACTTCTATTCATAGTATATATAAATGATATAGACCACGGACAAAGATATATTATTTCCAAATTTGCTGATGATACAAAATATTACGGAATGGCATGTGATCACTTAAATCAGTTAGATATTCAAGAAGATTTAGATAAATCACAGCAATGGTCTGAAAAGTGGTTAATGAAATTTAACATAAGTAAATGCAAGGTAATGCACATAGGTAAAAATAATAGTAAGTACGATTACAAGTTATTTGGAAATTCGTTAACAAACGTTGATAGTGAAAAAGATCTCGGCGTAATTATCAATAAAGATCTCAAATCATCTAGACAGTGTATTTCAGCCTCTGCGAAAGCAAATAAGATTCTAGGGCTGATTGCGCCATATTATGACTTCAAAAGTTCATCTCTCATTAACAAGCTATATAAATCGTTAGTTCGTCC
>NC_134778.1:27268485-27270985 GCF_046742065.1 Oratosquilla oratoria | reverse complement strand
CCTCGGTATAAGGTTCTGTTCTCAGCCGAATGAAACCTTCTGGTGATGGACAGAATAAAGTGTGTGAAGTAAGCCATCGCGGGGAAGAGATGGGTAAATGACAAAAGGAGAATATTCAATCAGATTTTCTGTCTTCTTTGCGGAGCACCGTTTTTGCCATCTAAAAGTCTCGCAAAGTCACGACATTAAGAAAAAAAAAAAAAACTGACCTAAGGAAAGGGAAAGAATGATGCATGGGTGGGGGAAATGAGGAAAGGAAGGATAGATAGATAGACAAATGGAGAAAAGAAGAGGGAGGAGGAGGAGGAGGGAGGGGACGATGTACAGAAAAAGGAGGGAAGAGAGGGAGGCACAGAGGGAGGGAGGCACAGAGGGAGGAAGGGTGGAAGGGAAGGAAGTATAGACGGAAGAAGAGAGGTAACTGTAAAGAGGAGGAAGGAAGGAGGCAAGTGTAGAGAGAGGGAGTGAGGTGAGTGAGGGAGGTATAGAGGAGGAAAGGAGGAGAGGAGGTGTAGAGGGAGGGAGGAAGAAAGGGAAGTATAGAAAGAGGGAGGTATAGAAGGGGGGAGGAAAGAGGAGAGAATGTATAGGAGGAGGGAGAGAAGGAGTGAGTGAGAAAGGAAGCTGGTATAGAAGGAGGGAGGAAGGAAGAGAGAGAGGGAGGTAGAAAGGCAGGTATAAAAGGAGGAAGGGGAGGAGGGAGGAAGAAAAGGTTATAAACAAGGAAAAAGGGAGGAAGGGAGGAAAGAAGAAAAGGAGGTATAGAAAGAGGAAGGGAGGGAGGAAAGGATAAAGGGAGGTATAAAAGAAGGGAGGGAGGAGGAAATTAAGGAAGAGAGGAAGGTTTAGAGGGAGGTAGGGAGGTATAAAGGGAGGAAGGAATGAAGGGAGGAGGGGAGGAAGGAAGGGAGGAGGGGAGGCAGGTGGATTAGTCATGTTCAGGTGGTTCCCACAATCTGCATGGTAGGTGAAGGAGGTTAGAATGTTCCCATGGAAGTCTGAATTACTCACATGTTTCGCTTATTCGCGGAAGAAGTACGAATTACTCACATTTTTCAATCATTCGCGATTTTTTTTTCTTTTTTTATGCAGAAGGAAGGACGATTGTGGCCTTCATGTGTGCTGAAGTCCACCGACAATTACTTACATCAAGGCTAAACAGAATAGGCTGGCGACAGACCTGTCAAAAGGAAAAGAACCGCGTAGTACGGAAAGGGTACCTACGTAACCTCAACCCTTTTCGCTGCCAACCCAGTCGCCACGGACAGGAATAAAGAAAAAAAAAAAAAAAAAAAAAAAAAAAACACCTCTTGCGACAATCATGAGAGCTGGCCCAGTATTACCTTGTAGATGTAAAAGCATACGTCAGGAAACGCGTAGTTGTGGCCGAAGCCGTCGTTTTTGCCCCGTGCGCTTACATTCTTGGGGTAGGTAACAGTCACTACTGGGAACTGGAGAGGAATGTAGAATTCCAACCCACAACTAAGCGAATGTGCCATCAGCACGCTTCCGATTACTCCACCGGCGCAAACTTTGATTGGTCACACGTCGCAAATATGTCCAGGCATGTCAATGACATGTCTGGACAAGCTTGGCGGACCCTCTGAGTAAAGGTAAACTTCTCTTCCCTTCCGTCTCCACTTCGAAACTATATATATATAAAAAAAAAAGAAAAAAAAATTATATATATATATATATATATATATATATATGTATATGTATATATATATATATATATATATATATATATATATATATATGTATATATGTATATCTATATGTCAATGACTACTATTACACAGGACGTGCGCACCCAGATCCCTGGGTCCGCTAGCGGAGGCCATCGCTTTCTTTGTAACCTAACATTTTATATTGGACAAATATATCCAAACTAGAAACCTAATATTGTATATAGGACAAATGTATCAACTATTGACTTATTCAATATAGTATAAGTTAATATAAACTTTTATAGTGTAATAAAAAACTATTTTTAAGGCACTGTTATGCTTTGAAATGCCAATTTTAGCCGGACTTAACAGGTATTGTTGTATGAGGTTAGTGGACACCAGGGTTGGCGACTTTTTTTTTTTTTTTTTTATCTTTTTATAAAATATAAAAAAAAATCATTTTTTTCTTAAATCAGATTCATTTGATTTAAATAGATTTTTGTTTTATAGATTTTAAGTATTGTGAGATTGCTATCTGATATGCGATCTGATTGCTAAAGACATTTTTAGCATATCAATATAAGGAACAGTGTTATATAGACTTACCACAAGTATACAAGGAACGGTATAAGCCATATGTGAGGACGGTATGCTCAGGTTCACTCGATTCCTCCAAGAGTTTTCTCATCTTGGTGACATTTGCTGCATTGTCTGTCACAACACTTCCAATGTGACAACTAAAATCTTGTTCAACCTTCTTGATCGAATTTTGTACAAGTTGTAGAAGATATTCACCAGTGTGAGGTTTCCTTGATATGTCTATTGTGTCA
>NC_134778.1:27253485-27258485 GCF_046742065.1 Oratosquilla oratoria | reverse complement strand
CTCCATTTCTAATCCTAACACATGCTCTACTACTCTCATAAAAACTCTTGACAGCTCCCAAAAGCTTTCCTCCTATCCCATAAATCTGCATAACCTCCCACAGTGCCTTTCTGTCTACCCTATCATAAGCCTTTTCCAGATCCATGAAAGCCCAAAAAACATCCTTCCCCTTTCCTATAGTTTTCTCACATATCTGTCTTACCACAAAGATCTGATCTACACAATCTCTACCCGTCCTAAATCCAGACTGTTCCTCACCAATTACTCCCTCTGTTCCTCTCCTAATCCTCTACTACTAATACTACTATTGGAACTGTGTGGTGGAAGCAGCAGGGTCTGTCTTCCACAGACACAGTTCATTGGCCCCTCTCCCGCCAATGACTGTGGTCGACGACCCTTTTATTTGTTTATTTATTTATTTATTTATTTATTTATTTTTAATAATGCCTAGTACAAAAGTTCATTTATCCTACTGTCAACCACCGTCTGCTCAAAATCCAGGTTTTGTATATGTGTTGATTTGGGCGTTGGGAACCTGGTACCTTTCAGGCACAAGAGGGCTGATCTTAGGAGTGAGAATGATAGTCTACATCTCATCCATGAAACAATGCTGATTTTTGGTTGTTGTTTCTTTTCAGCCATTACCTCAGCCAGCCGAGCGTAGAACGCCTTTGCTCTAGGACCCATCCCACCTGAAGTCGTAAAGGTTATCGGTGTGAATGAGGCCTGGTCCAAATTCTGTATGTGCTCCTCGTACATCCTGATTTTCTCATTCTCGTTCCGGGAGTGGGATGCCTCAATAGTTGGGTTATTGTAATAGGGGGCCATCGGATCAAATATTCGCATATCAAAGAAAGCCAATTGCCCCCGTGTCCAGAAACCTCTTGCGCTGACATCCACTCTTGCTTCATCTGATGTGTTGGACATGCGGTACCTGAACTTCTCCTCTTCTAGTGGGAGTAACGTTGGTTCGATGGTCACATCCTTGCACAACTCTCGAAGCGTTTGGGCAGTGAGCCCTTACCTAATCATGTCTCATGCAGATGAATCCACCCTGCTTGTATATCATCGCATGGTTTGCATTAAACTGTGCATCACAAGAACATCTGTTAGGCAGCCCTCCCAATAGCCATCCATACCTCAGGGCAATGGCATCCATGAATTCTCTTTTGTTTAAGGTGAATCCCTTTGCCCTGATTGGTAGTGCTGTCAGCCAATTGGACGCCCCAACTTCCTGCGCCATTGTTATCTTTCTTTTTATATAATTCGATAGCCGAGCTAGAAGTGCTTGAAGTTCCTCCTTCTGCCTCTCCTCCCTTCCCTTTGAAATGTTTCTTCTAATTTCTCTAATTTCCTCCATGATAGTCTCCTTCCGTTGATCTTGTGACACGATGTTGTTTGTCAATGAGGACGTGAGTTTCATGGAGTTTCGGTGTTCTGTGTCGGCAAGGTTTAGCGGGTTGGAGATACCTAGCCCTCCCATTCTAGGTGGAAGTTCCATAAGTTTTCTTTCCTCTTCGTTTATTGTCCGTCCGTTGGTGATGGCCGGTATTAGCTCGTTTCTGATGGTTTCTTCAAGGGGTCTTAGTAGGTCGGTGATGTTCGGTACCGTCCTTAATATGTAGTTCCACTTATGTTTCACACCATATATGAATGCGGCATATGCCGCCTGCGGTTCGGTCTTTGCAAAGTTGGCTAGAAGCCTAACTTCCGCCACCCATTCGTTAACATTCTTTTCAACATATTGCTTTTTAAAGGATTCTGAGCCGATCACTGCACCGAGATGTCTTTCCCCCTCTTTTGTTACCTTCACTTCACTGTTCTCAAAGAGGATTCTGGCATTGTTAAAGTACTCTGGCTTCACTATGAGGACAGATTTCTTTGCATTCGGAATGTAACCTAAGCCCGGGCCGTGTGCCAACACCAGATCCCACCACTTTTTTAGGTCAGCTACTTTTCCTGCGCCCGTGAGATCATCTGCGTATGCTACCTGTTTGACCCTGGTGTCCTCATATTGTATCTACTACTACTACTACTACTACTACTACTACTACTACTACTACTACTACTACTACTACTACTACTACTACTACTACTACTACTACTACTACTACTACTACTACTACTACTACTACTTTTTTTTTTTTTTTTTTTTTAATACGACCTCCATCCTATTGGAACTGTGTGGTGGAAGCAGCAAGGTCTGTCTTCCACAGACACAGTTCATTGGCCCCTCTCCCGCCAATGACTGTGGTCGACGACCCTTTCATTTGTTTATTTATTTATTTATTTTTAATAATGCCTAGTACAAAAGTTCATTTATCCTACTGTCAACCACCGTCTGCTCAAAATCCAGGTTTTGTATATGTGTTGATTTGGGCGGTGGGGACCTGGTACCTCTCAGGCACAAGAGGGCTGATCTTAGGAGTGAGAATGATAGTCTACATCTCATCCATGAAACAATGCTGCTTTTTGGTTGTTGTTTCTTTTCAGCCATTACCTCAGCCAGCCGAGCGTAGAATGCCTTTGCTCTAGGACCCATCCCACCTGAAGTCGTAAAGGTTATAGGAGTGAATGAGCCCTGGTCTACATTCTGTATGCGCTCCTCGTACATCCTGATCTTCTCATGCTCGTTCCGAGAGTGGGATGCCTCAATAGTTAGGTTGCTGTAACAGGGGGCCATTGGATCAAATATTCGCATGTCAAAGAAAGCCAATTGTCCCCGTGTCCAGAAACCTCTTGCGCTGACATCCACTCTTGCTTCATCTGATGTGTTGGACGTGCGGTATCTGAAGTTCTCCCCTCCTAGTGGGAGTAATGTTGGTTCGATAGTCACATCCTTGCACACCTCCTGAAGCATTTGGGCAGTGAGATCTCTTACCTCATCGTGTCGCATGCAAATAAATCCACCTTGCTTGCATATCATTGCATGGTCTGTAGTAAATTGTACACCACAGGAGCATCTGTTAGGCAGCCCTCCTAATGGCCATCCATACCTCAGGGCAATGGCATCCGTGAATTCTCTTTTGTTTAGGGTGAATCCATTTGCCCTGATTGGTAGTGCTGTCAGCCAATTAGACGCCCCAACTTCCTGCGCCATTGTTATCTTTCTTTTTATATAATTCGATAGCCGAGCTAGAAGTGCTTGAAGTTCCTCCTTCTGCCTCTCCTCCCTTCCCTTTGAAATGTTTCTTCTAATTTCCCTAACCTCCTCCATGATAGTCTCCTTCCGTTGATCTTGTGACACGATGTTGTTTGTCAATGAGGACGTGAGTTTCATGGAGTTTCGGTGTTCTGTGTCGGCAAGGTTTAGCGGGTTGGAGATACCTAGCCCTCCCAATCTAGGTGGAAGTTCCATAAGTTTTCTTTCCTCTTCGTTTATTGTCCGTCCGTTGGTGATGGCCGGTATTAGCTCGTTTCTGATGGTTTCTTCAAGGGGTCTTAGTAGGTCGGTGATGTTCGGTACCGTCCTTAATATGTAGTTCCACTTATGTTTCACACCATATATGAATGCGGCATATGCCGCCTGCGGTTCGGTCTTTGCAAAGTTGGCTAGAATCCTAACTTCCGCCACCCATTCGTTAACTTTCTTTTCAACATACTGCTTTTTAAAGGATTCTGAGCCGATCACTGCACCGAGATGTCTTTCCCCCTCCTTTGTTACCTTCACTTCACTGTTCTCAAAGAGGATTCTGGCATTGTTAAAGTACTCTGGCTTCACTATGAGGACAGATTTCTTTGCATTCGGAATGTAACCTAAGCCCGGACCGTGTGCCAACACCAGATCCCACCACTTTTTTAGGTCAGCTACTTTTCCTGCGCCCGTGAGATCATCTGCGTATGCTACCTGTTTGACCCCGGTGTCCTCATATTGTATCTTCTGCTGCAGGTGCATAAGACCGAGCGCATACATTGCCATGGCCACCGGGTCTCCCTGAGTGGTGCCTTCCGCTGATTTGATGATTTCCACTTTCGATTCTTTCTTCTCCGCCCTGCTGGTGACAAATAGGTTTGCAGGTTCTCTGTATGTGTTCTCCACATACCTGGCCAATACTGGGCATTTAATTTTGATGTTGTGTATGGTAGCCTCTCTATTTAAGTTGTTGAATGCGTTTGATGCATCAACTAATAGGACTGCTTCGCAGTCTGGTTCCTCGAATATTTTTCTCATGGCGTGGACTGCAGCCTCGGAACCCGCCTGTTGCCCTGCGCACACCTGCAGGTTGCCAGCCGCTTCTCGCACCTCATCCTTCGCGACTTCCATAATTGCTTTTCCTATTATTATTCTTAGCACCTCGCCTATACCAATCGGGCGACAGCCAGGTTTCTTATCTAGCGGGATAAGTCTACACGCTGTGTATGCCTCCAGGTGCTGACAGTCTTCAGACGCCAGTTTCTTCGCCAAACCAGCGATGGCCTCCTGCAGTCCCACCGCTGCCGTTCCAAATAGGCTGGTGCTAAGGAGACATTTCCATCCAGACGCATCTAATCCCGATGGTCCCGCCGCTCCTTGGGTGTGTAGAGCAAGGTTCCAGATCCTTTCTCTTGTGATGCTGTCAAAAACTACCTTGTGGGGTGGAAGGTAGTCACCATTGAATTTAGAGTCCAGGTTCGCTGGTCTTGCTATTGGATGTTTTTCTTTCAGGATCTTTATCGTTTCCTCGTTTAGGGGTAGAACTCCAGGATCTTCATTCTCCCCTGCGAGCGTTCTTATGGCAGCCGCAACCTTTCCCTGCCTCATCTTGTCAGCAAAATTCCTGGCTTTGTCTTCTGGACTTTTCTTTCTGTTGATGCCCTTGTTGAGTCTATCTTGGATAGCCTCCGCTTCCATCAACAGTTGCTCTACTTCTCCCTTTTCCCACTTTTCCATCCTCCGTTGCAATGCCTGGACATTCTCTGAGTGCTTAGATTTCCTGTGGGTCCTCTGGCATGTAAGGTGTGGGAGGATAGCTAGCGTTTTGAATACCATCGGGGCGTAGGGAGATGAATTTATATATGCT
>NC_134778.1:27233485-27245985 GCF_046742065.1 Oratosquilla oratoria | reverse complement strand
GAGACCATTGTTTCTTGTCTGATTCTCATTCAATGTGAAAATTTTGTCACTTTTGATGTCCCTTTAAAATCTTAAAGACCTGTATCAAGTCACCTCTGAGTCTACGCTTTTTTAGGGAAAACAGATTCATGTGTTTTAGTCGATTTTCGTATGATTTATTTTTGATATTTGGAATCAGTTTTGTGGCTCGCCGTTGTACTTTTTCCAGTCTGTCAATGTCTTTAATGAGATTCGGTGACCATACGGAAACAGCATATTCTAAATGTGGACGAACTAACGATTTATATAGCTTGTTAATGAGTGATGGACTTTTGAAATCAAAAGATCGCGCAATCAATCCCAGAATCTTATTTGCTTTCTCAGAGGCTGAAATACACTGCTTGGATGATTTGAGGTCGTTACTGATAATTACGCCGAGATCTTTTTCACTATCCACTTTTGTTAACGAATTTCCAAATAACTTGTAATCGTACTTACTGTTATTTTTACCTATGTGCATTACCTTGCATTTACTTGTGTTAAATTTCATTAGCCACTTTTCAGACCATTGCTGTAATTTATCTAAATCTTCTTGAATATCTAATTGGTTTGAGTGATCATTTGCCACTCCGCACAGTTTTGTATCATCAGCAAATTTGGATACAGTAGATTTTAGTCCATGGTCTATATCATTTATATATACTATGAATAGAAGTGGCCCAAGAACGGAACCCTGAGGAACTCCACTTGCAACACTTTTCCATCCAGAAGTTTTTCCATTTAAAACAACTCTCTGTTTTCGACCTTTCAACCAATTACTAGTCCAACCTAGTAGGCTACCACTTATTCCATGCAAAGCTAATTTAGTAAGTAGTCTTTCGTGTGGGACGGTATCAAAAGCTTTTGCAAAGTCTAGATATATTAAATCTATATTGTTTCTTTTGTCATAATTCGAGACAACTGTGTTGTAGAATTCGAGTAAGTTAGTCACGCAAGAACGTTTCCGTCTGAAACCATGCTGGCTATCATTTATCAAACGGTTACTTTCTAAATGATATTCGATAGCATCTCTGATGATAGTTTCCATTATTTTTCCTACGATTGAAGTCAAACTTATGGGCCTATAGTTATTTGGTTTCTTTTTGTCACCTTTTTTGAATATGGGAGTAACGTTAGCTAGCTTCCATTCTCTTGGGACATCTCCGGATATGATGGATTTCTTGAAAATAATTTCTAATGGAACAACAATCTCATTTTTCATTTCCTTTAAGATTCTTGGATGCCAACCGTCAGGCCCTGGTGTTTTATTAACTTTGAGTTTTTCTATACACCTTTTAATTTTTTATTTTGTTATATTTACCGTAGTGAGTAAGTTTACCCCAGACTTTTCACAGGTTTCAGTTTGGAGTTCACTTTGAGGTGTTTCGTTTACGAATACCGAGCTAAAATAATTGTTTAAGATATTACACATTCCTTCATTTGAATATTCAAGTTGACCGTCAGTAGATAATAGTGGACCAATGTGATTCCTAACAACCTTTTTATCTCTAATGTAACTATAGAATTCTTTGGGATTCTCTTTGGATTTATCAGCGATGTTCATTTCGTATTGTCGTTTTCTTTTTCTTATTGTCTTTTTTAAATCTCTCTGTATTGATACATAACTTTCATAGTCATTAGATGCACCCGAGCGCTTATATTTCTTATAAGCCTGTCTCTTTTTAGCAATACTTTTTTCAGTTTCTTTGTCGAGCCACTTTGGGCGAGCCTGATTTGGGGGACGTCTGTCCTTAAAAGGAATGTAAGTTTGAATCATCTTAGTGAGCGTATTTTGAAATATTTCCCACATCTGATCTACAGGCCTTTCGTTTAATTTTGCCTCCCAATCTGTAAGATGAAGCTCCTGACGTAGTTCTATGAACTGAGCTTTACTGAAATCGGGTATTTTAGAAGCACAAGTATCTATTCTAAAATTGTTTAGGAGTTTGAATCTGACTAAGTTGTGATCGCTATTTGCAACAGATTCACCGACTTCTACATCACTTACCATGCTTTCGCGGCTAGTGATCAATAAATCGAGTAAGTTTCCATATCTTGTGGGCTCTTTTACATGCTGAATTAAGTAATTGTCACTAAGAAAATCAGTCAAGCGACTACCTATATGGCCATGTTCAAGGGTCATCCAATCAATGTCAGTAAAATTGAAATCACCCATTATCAATAAATCCCGGTTGCAGAAACTAGACAGTTCTTGAAATAACAGTTTGTCGTCTGCTAATGATAATGCCTTTGGCCTATATATTACACCTATATTCATTTTTTGTCCATTTGTTTGGGTTAACTCAACCCACAAACTGTCATATGCATCCTGTTTCACTTTCTCTAAAACACAAGCATGAACATTGTTTTTAACGTACAATAGAACACCCCCACCTTTCTTGTGGTTTCTATCCTGATGAAAGTGTTTAAATCCCGCAATATTAAATTCAGCTTCGAACTCTGTACCATTTATCCATGTCTCAGTTATTCCTATCATATCGAGATTTTCGCTTTTGACATACGCCTGTATTTCTTGAAATTTGTTCCTAATACTACGAGCATTAAAGTACATAGTTTTAAGAAACTCGTGATTATTTCTTTTTGACACATTTTGAGTTTCAATATCATGTCTTATATTATCATTTTATTTTTTATTTATGCCTTGCTCTATATTATTATTATTTGGTCCTTCATTGACATTCAATGCCTCATTAACATTTCTCCTATCAAAATTAACATTTCCCCCATCACGGACATCTGGTCGATCACGGTCATCCGATCTATTTTGTACATTTTGTCCCCCTATGTCACCGTGATTCACGCCGGCCTCCCGTCGTTCAGTGACATTATGTCCGGCATCCCTTTCTAAAATTATATTTTGTCCTCCAGTGACATTATATCCTACCGTGATGTTTTTTCCTCCACTATAATTACATCCCATCGTGATCTTTTGTCTTCCACTGTCATTACATCCTATCATGATATTTTGGCCTTCATTGACATTCTGTCCGGTATCTCTTCCTAAAATTATATTTTGTCCTTCATTGACATTATATCCTACCGTGATATTTTCTCCTCCATTATTATTACATCCTATCGTGATATTTTGTTCTCCACTATCATTATTTCCCATCGTGATCTTTTGTCCTCCACTGTCATTACATCCCATTGTGACATTTTGTCCTATGACATTACATCCTAATGTGTCATTTCGTCCTCTAGCGACATTACATCCTATCATGATATTTTGGCCTTCATTGACATTCTGTCCGGTATCCCTTCCTAAAATTACATTTTGGCCTTCACTGACATTATATCCTACTGTGATATTTTCTCCTCCATTATCATTACATCCTATCATGATATTTTGTTCTCCACTATCATTACTTCCCATCGTGATCTTTTGTCCTCCACTGTCATTACATCCCATTGCGACATTTTGTCCTATGACATTATATCCTAATGTGACATTTCGTCCTCTAGCGACATTATATCCTAAAATTATATTTTGTCCTATACTGGTACATTGTTCTACATTAATGCTATACTCTACACTGTTTTCCCAAGTACATTCTATTTCCCCTTCCCTTTGGCCTTCTACCCTAAAAAAGGAGCTAGTTCATTACAAACTCCCACAATGAGGTTTGTAAGAACATCTTTGCCTCTGCGGGTAAGGTGGATCCCATCAGAAGCGTAAAGGTCATGGCGCCTAGAAAAGAGATACCAAGGATCAAGAAAGTGGTATCCCAATTGTGTGCACAACTGCGATATCCTATCATTGATCCCTATGGCTCTACTGTTCCAACACGAGCCTGCGTAGATCCTCGGGAGGATCCCACAGACTACGTGACGGCTCCCACGTTCCTTCATCTCCTGAAGGAGGACCTTGTAATTCCGAACAAGCTCCTCTGATCTCACCCTACCTACATCGTTACTTCCCGTATGAACAATCGTAACCGTGTTCTTCCGTCCTTGCTCCCTGATGGACCGGGTACAATCAACGATCCCACGGCCCGGTTGACATACA
This sequence comes from Oratosquilla oratoria, assembly GCF_046742065.1. NCBI lineage: Eukaryota > Metazoa > Arthropoda > Malacostraca > Stomatopoda > Squillidae > Oratosquilla > Oratosquilla oratoria. Next base: position 27,241,940 of record NC_134778.1, on the reverse strand, counting down.
AGCTTGCAACGTCGCTTAGTCTTTCGCTGCAGGATGTCGTCATAGCCTCGAACCATGGAGTCCCCCACCACCAAGAACACCTGGTTTTCAGCCACTTCATCCTCCAGTAGAGCAAAACGATTGACTAGAGCCATCGGACCTCTAGGTTCACGCAACCTTCACAAGCCATTTCGCTCCCCCTTTAGCAATAAAAACGGCAAAGAGAAAATACAAATCAACAACAACAAAAAATCAAAACGGTCTCTAATAAACTAAATACGCGAAGCTTACTCTGCTTACCTTATACTATTTCTCCTACCTTTGGAGTACGGTAACAGAAAACTGTTTTGAAATTAAATAGAACCCTGCACTTTATCTTATATCTGTAACTGTATAGCGCTATACGTATACAATTACAAAAACACAACACAATCACTTAACACTATTCGGAGATATAAAATTCACAGGTATTCGCTAGCTGGTGTCTGTGCAGAAAAACGAGGTCTCTAGCTGAGGTCACGAGCGGACTGAGCTGAGGTCACGAGCGGACTGAGCTGAGGTCACGAGCGGACTGAGCTGAGGTCACGAGCGGACTGAGCTGAGGTCACGAGCGGACTGAGCTGAGGTCACGAGCGGACTGAGCTGAGGTCACGAGCGGACTGAGCTGAGGTCACGAGCGGACTCAGCTGAGGTCACGAGCGGACTCAGCTGAGGTCACGAGCGGACTCAGCTGAGGTCACGAGCGGACTGAGCTGAGGTCACGAGCGGACTGAGCTGAGGTCACGAGCGGACTGAGCTGAGGTCACGAGCGGACTGAGCTGAGGTCACGAGCGGACTGAGCTGAGGTCACGAGCGGACACATGCTCTATTACTTTCGTAAAAACTCTTGACAGCTCCTAGAAGGATTCCTCCTATCCCGTACATCCGGAAAACCTCCCATAGTGCCTTCCTGTCTACCCTGTCGTAAGCCTTTTCCAGATCCATAAAAGTAAAAAAAAACAAAAAAAAAACATCCTTCCCCTTTCCTATAGCTTTCTCTTATATCTGTCTTACCACAAAAATCTAATCTACACAACCTCTACCTGTCCTAAATCCACACTGTTCCTCACCAATTACTCCTTCTGTTCCTCTCCTAATCCTCTCAATCATGATCCTCCCATAAGCCTTCCCACCTACACTTAACAAGCTAATCCCTCTGAAACTACTACACTCACACTTGTCCCCTTTTCCCTTGTAAAGTGGAACTATACATGCACTCCTCCAGTCCTCCGGCACTCTACCCTCTCCCCAGCTAACATTAAATAACCTCACTAGCCAGTCCACCATCACTGTACCTCCTTTTTTTTTTTTTTTTTGTTAGACATTCTGCATGGAATCCATCCAGACCAGGTGCCTTACCTGCTTTCATCATCTTAACATCCTTCCTTATTTTTCCTCCATTTTCCTCACTCATCACGGTCATTTTCTTAGCATTTCCCAGTGCAACTATCTTTCCTTCCCTATCCTCCTTCACATTAAACAACTCCCTAAAATATTCTGGCCATCTTCTCCTTACTGCCTTCTCTTTCATTATCAACTCTCCATCTATACCTTTTACCTTTTCTTCTCTACTTGATTCGCCTCCTCTTCCTCTCTTAATTTCTTTCCAAAACATCTTTTTATTACTTTCAAAATTTTCTGTCATACTCTTATCCCATTTCACATCTGCTCTCTTCTTTGCCTCCTTTACCTTGAGTTTTACTTCTCTTTTCTTCTCTTTGTACCTCTCATATGACTCCCTCGTCCTATTTTGTAACCAATCTGTGAAAGCTCGCTTCTTCTCTTCTACAACCTTCTTTGTTTCCTCATCTCACCATTCACTACCCTTCCTTCTGTTTCCTCCTGTCCTTGTTCCACACACCATCTTTGGACACTTTGTGACTCCCTCCTTGAACCATCCCCATTCCTCCTCCACTCCTAGCTCTACTCTGTCCTTCACTCCCTCCCATTCCTCTCTCAGCTTCTTCTTCCACTCTTTCTCCTTTTCTTTTTCATTTAAAGAGTTCACTCTAAGCACCTCCTTACCTTTTGTCTTTTTCCTCTTTCTCCATCTATCTTCCACTCTCAACTTACCTTCCACCAAAAAATGATCTGATATTCCCCCACCCTCTCCCCTTAGCACATGTACATCCTTAACTCTACCACTACACAGTCCATTAACGCTCTATCTACCAACCTTCCATCCACCACCCTCTCCCATGTGTACTTATGCTTGACTTTCTTCCGAAACACTGTATTTGCTATCATCAATTCTCTTTCTAGACACATTTCCACCATCAACTCTCCACTACGATTCTTTCCTGGGACTCCACATTTCCCAACCACTCCGTCAATTGGTTCATTTCCTACCCTGGCATTAAGGTCTCCCAGTACTATTACACTAACATGTCTCCCTAATCCCTCTATGCACACATTTAAATTTATCCAAATAACCTCCCTTTCTTCGACACTCTTCTCACTACCAGGCCCATATGCACTTACAAAAACCCACATCTCCTTTCCCAGCTTCACCTTCATCCACATTATCCTTGAGGAAACCTCCTTCCACTCCACTTCACTTACTAGTATAGCCACCCCTTCTCTCCCTCTCCCTTTCTTCACTCCTGATAACCTCCCACTTTCACTCAAAGCCAACACATCCATCTTTCTTCTCACAAACATACTACCTATCTCTTCCCTTTTACTCTCATCTGTACCACATCCACGCACTTTAAAAGACTCAAACCTTAGGGTGCTGGTCGGAAAACTCCTAGACCTTCTTATGTCTTTACTTTTTTTTTTTTTTTTAGTGTCCCCTGTCCCTTTTTCTCGCCTCTTACGATCCAAGTGGAAATACTTGGTGGCAGTATTCTTTTGGCCCTACCACAGGGGCAAATAATAATAATAATAATAATAATAATAATAATAATAATAATAATAATAATAATAATAATAATAATAATAATAATAATAATAATAATAATAATAATAATAATAATAATAATAATAATAATAATAATAATAATAATAATAATAATAATAATAATAATAATAATAATAATAATAATAATAATAATAATAATATAATAATAATAATAATAATAATAATAATAATAATAATAATAATAATAATAATAATAAATAATAATGCGAAACTAAACATTAGGAAGCCAAAGCCAATGAAAAAAACTTGTCAGAGAAAAGAATTAAATTAGAGAATCTAAAAGAACCTGAAAAGGCAAGATTATATAAGGAAAAGATTTCAGAAGTTTATCTGAGCGAGCCGGAAGAAACCAGAGACATTGAAGAAGAATGGATAGGCATGAAGGATAAAAATTACAAAAATAGCAAAAGAGGTCCTGGAGACCAAGAAAATAAGTGGTGGGAGAAAAAAGAAAACTATATGGTGGACGGATGAAGTCCGGGATGTTGTTAAAAAGAAGAGTCAGTCTTTTAGAAGATGGATGAGAAGACGGACCCCAGAAAAATAGATTGGAATACGAAACAGCAAGAAACGAAGCAGAGGACAGTAAAAGCAAGAGCCAAGAGAGATTCTTTGGAAGAAATTGGGAAAAGAGCTTGAAGAGGATCTGCTGGGAACTAGGAAGCTCATATATAGTTTGGCAAAGAGTTATAAAAGGGGCGAAGAAACAGTAGTAAATACAATTAAGAATAAAGACGGAGTGTTACTAACAGATGAGAACGAAGTAGATGAAAGGTGGAGAGAATATTTCTCAGAATTATTGAATCCTCAGGAATTGGACGATGAGTGTGAAAACACCAGCCTGAGACTAAACTACTACCACGAAATATCTATCGAAGAAACTAGAGTTGCCATCAGTAAAATGAAAAATGGAAAAAGTCCTGGATGCGATGGCATACCTGTAGAGCTGCTAAAAGGAAATGAAAACACAGTCACGTGGCTAACGAGAATTTTCAATGTAGCTTGGTGTGAAGGTAGAGTACCAGAGGATTGGGGGAAAGCCATTATATGTAAAGTACCAAAGAAAGGCGACAAGTCAGAATGCAAAAATTGGAGAGGAATATCCTTATTATCACATGTGGAGAAGATGATATATGAAAGAATACTTGAAAGAAGGTTAAGAGCGACGGTAGAAGAAAAATTAGAGGAGGGACAGTATGGATTTAGACCTGAGAGAGGTACAACAGATGCAATTTTCTCCTTGAAAATGCTGATGGAGAAGAGATGGGAATGGGATCAACCAGTGTGTATAGCTTTTGTTGACTTAGAAAAAGCCTTTGACAGGCTACCAAGGGAGATGATTTGGGATACATTGGAAGACCCTATATATGGTTGTAGATAGATTACTTGTTAGAGCAATCAAAAGTCTATACAGTAAATGTACCAGCGCTGTAAGAACACAAACTCGCGAGGATAACTGGTTTGATGTAAATTCTGGAGTAAGACAAGGTGGGGTTATATCCCCATTGCTTTTTGTACTTTTTATGGACAAATGTATGAAAAATTTGAGATCTGGAGAGGAAGTTATTACATTGGCATACGCAGATGATATTGCACTGGTTGCAAACAACCCCATTGAACTTCAAAATGCATTAACTGCTTGGAACAGTGCATTGAAAAGAGTGAAAATGAAAATAAAACACAAATAAAACAGAAGTAATGATGGTCGCAAGGCGAAAAGAAGAGATAGAAATATGGTTGGGAGGCGAAAAACTGAAATTAGTTGAAGAATTTAAAATACCTAGGAGTAAAGATAGATGAAAGGTGTCAAATGGAAAAAGGAAATATTAAATAGAATACAGTGCCATACAAATAATTTAAGAACGCTATATCCATTGATGCGAGAAAAAAAACTTATACCCAAGCAGGTTAAGTTAACAATTTACAAAAATATTTTAAGACCAGTTCTAACATATGGGTCAGAAACATGGACATTGACAGAAAGGCTGAAAAGTAAGATACAAGCAGCAGAGATGAGAGTACTGCGAATAAAAGAAGGTGTAACAAGGTGTGACAGAATAAGAAATGAAGAAATAAGAAGAGAGCTGGAAATAGAGCCAATATTAGAATATGTAGAGAAAAGCCAATTAAGATGGTTTGGCCACGTCATGAGGATGAATGAGCATCAGTACCCATTAAAATACTACCAGTGGCAGCCACAAGGAAAGCGTCCAACAGGAAGACCCAGGAAGAGATGGAGAGACGGTATCAGACAAGCCATAGAGTCAAGAGGAAGAACTATGGAAGATGTGGAGAGTGTGCAGCTGTATGCTGATAGGGACTTGTGGAGGGACTTCGTGAGGCATCATCGCTGACAGGGCATAGCCCTACCTGGTGTATGGTGAGAAAGGTGAGAATAATAATAATAATAATAATAATAATAATAATAATAATAATAATAATAATAATAATAATAATAATAATAACTAGCGGAACCCGTGTAAATTACACGAAAGAGAAGAGGGTAAATCATTGCATCAAGATGGTAAGAGAGGTAGGATATCCTCTCCCTCTGTTGTCCTTCAGGGTACACTATAATGTCACGCTGGACAGAAGGTGATCCATCATCACCGACAAATATTGCTGCAATTTCATCATTTGTTGGATTATTATCGAGAACTTCGGCAGCTTCAAGAACTTCGACACCATGGAAGGTCGTTGCTTTTGATGTAAGCGTGACATACTTTCGAGAACTTCGGCATCTTCGAGAGCTTCGGCACTTTCGAGAACTTTGGCACCTTCGAGAACTTCGGCACCTTCGACAACTTCGGCACCTTCGAGAACTTCGGCACCTTCGACAACTTCGGAGACTTCGAGAACTTCAGCGCCTTCGAGAACTTTGGCACCTTCGAGAATTTCGGCACCTTCGAGAACTTCGGCACCTTCGAGAACTTCGGCACCTTCGAGAACTTCGGCACCTTCGAGGCTTATAATAAACTTGTTGCTGGTCAGGCAAATGGAGTGCCAGTCGGTAAACTGTGTGCGACTGTCCATACATTTTATATTCTGACAAACGCCAAAATGCTTCAGGCGGAGATACGTATCTACACGAAATATATTGTTTAATTTCATTATATTCATTTTCATTAGTTTGATTGTTGTTCATATTCATTTCCATCATTGTGCAATCATGTCCTTTATAGACATATTTGAAAAGATATTTCACACTTTTTACCGATATACACACTTCTACATTAATGTGAGCACCATATTTTCTGAGTAAATATTTATTATATGGTACTACAAACCTGCAGTCAACCTCATGGACGCCCACTCTAACAGAATCTCCATTATTTCTGCGTCTGTAAAGAGGATAACCAGAAACATTTGTTATAGTCTCCTCCTGAGACGGCATAGGAAATTTCTTTTGACACTCTCCCTCTACCATACAGATTGAACTGGGATTAAATGTACCGCAGGGTCCATGAATCATGAGTTCTTTCATTAATTCTCTCAATTCTGGATCATGTTCTGATGGTAATTCAGCTGAAACAATATTATCAATTTGTTCTTTAGTTCTAATTTTATCTTCTTCACGCAGCATGATTAGCATGTGACAATGCGGGAGACCTCTTTTCTGAAATTCAATAACATGTATCGCAGCAATAGGTACCCCAAGTACATGTCTGTCCTTTATGTCAATCATTAATTCATTGAGATGTTGTTTGAAAACTCGTGCCAACAAATCAGGTCTGTTCTGTGCAGTTTCATGAGGCTGTAAGTTTTCAGTTACTTCTCGACATTTTGGATTGCAAGTATATGTTGTAAATAAATCAGGCCTTCCATACTTACAAACTATTGCCATTGCATCTTGATAGGATTGTTGCATATTTCGTGGGCTCCCTGTGAAGGATGATGGCAAAATGACAGGTACTCCAGGATCTTCATTTTCATTATTTCTTGCAAGGTGATCCATCAAACCTGAATACATTGCAACTCTTAGTTGTGCTTGAATTTCTGCAATGAATTTCAAACGACAACCCTCTACTTTAACATAAGCATCAACTATATATTGCTGAAATAGTTTTCCACCACTGTGTATTGGACTGAAGCCACCTCTTATAGCTAGACGATATGCATAAAATTCCTGCATAGTAACCTTGTTACGAACTCTAGTTTGCCTATTTTCTACATGAGTAATGTTTATATGCCATCCGAATTCACCATGAGGAAAGAGAAGAGGGTAAATCATTGGATCAAGATGGCAAGAGAGGTAGGATATCCTCTCCCTCTGTTGTCCCTCAGGGTACACTATAATGTCACGCTGGACAGGAGGTGCTCCATCATCACCGACAAATATTGCTGCAATTTCATAATTTGTTGGATTATTATATCTCCTCGCATCAGGGTCGGCAATAAATTGCATGGTTATTTTTCTGGGAGAGATATTTTGTAATGTAGCTCTCTGTTGCTCTTCAAGTTCGACAGTTCTCATGTTTTTATATGCCCCCACATAAGGATTATCGACCATTGCTTGAGATATTTTTCCGAAAACTGAATATAAGCAATTAGAATTTTGATTAGCATTTGACTTCAGATTTAATGCTTCATTTGTTTCAGTTATATAGAGCTGTCCATATTTTCTTTCTTAATTTTCATTTGGATGTAATTTGTTGCATAATGATATATTTGTCCTTGCAATCGAAAACAATATGGACCATGTCCTGGAGGTGGCTTCACTTCAGCGCCGAAGGAAGCAAAGGCAAAGGAGGATTTTTAATTCCTAATGCTGTTTCTAAAGTTGCTAGAATCCCTGTCATTTCCTTCGAACAATTTCCTTAGAATGACCGGATATTCTTGGAGGGGCTCAAGTGATACTTTTCCATTATGACAACAATTCAGAGGCTCTCCCTGAAATCGGAGAGCCTGGCAGTGTTCACAAATAACATTCATTGGCCCAATATAGAATCTATCAGGATTTATAAATTGGACACCATCTGCATTATTTCTCCGTATTTTATTTCTATTTCTCCTATTTTCAAGGTTCATCAGTCGTTCTTCTTCAGTCATGTTGTTTCTTCTAACTCTCATCTGTTGTCTGTTGATGCTTCGTTGCGATTGTCTTTCTTCTTCATCCATTGCATCTCTTCTTGCTCGCATCCGTTCTCTTGCTTGAGTTTTATGCAGTTCTCTTTCTTCTTCATTCATTTGATTAATTCTTCCTTGCATTAGTTCTCTACTACGATTAGTTATTAAATGCATTTTTCTCCTATTCGCTCATTTGATTCCTCGTTCCTCGCATTTGTTTTCTGTTTCTATTTCGTTGGGCTTGTCTTTCATTCTCTCTGAACTGCTCTCGTCTCCTTCTTTGTCGTTCCCTGGCTGCCTCTCTTCGCTGCCTTCTTCGTTCGTCCATACTGAATGTAAACACATAAGGAACAATTAATAACCGTCAGACTTTTTTCCCAATTCGATCGATCGACTAATTCAGATTTCGACGACTATACCTTACTTTGTAAATGCTTTAGATTAAAA
>NC_134778.1:27223485-27225985 GCF_046742065.1 Oratosquilla oratoria | reverse complement strand
CATCTGCCCAAGGCTAACCAACCTGTCAGATTGCATTGAGGCTAGTGCCCTCTACCCTCGGTATCGTAGCAGTGTGCCAAATTAGGACTAAGTTTTGTAGTGCCCCATTTATAAGTGTGCGCGGAGTGATGTAGTATTGGGGCTTAGCAATGGGTTAGGATTTCAAAACTGCTTAGTAAACTGTGAGCCGGTCTTACGTGCGTTCAATCCCGTTAATTTGTTCAAACTTGAATCTTTTCGTAATTCTTGTTAATCAGAGGTCGGATGTGCATTATCACTTACTGTTATGTTTCTGTTTAATTGTACTAAAGTGTCTTGTGTGGTATATGTTTTCACATAAAATTCACCTTGTATTAATTTTCATATGATTTCTAAATCTATTTAATTATATTTCTTTTAAGTTAAATAGTTTCTTTTCCCCGTGTCCTCACAGCAGGGTGGCGACCTTGATTCGTTTTCTTGATTGAACCCGTTAATAGACATAGGGTCTAAGGGTTTCTGTTATGTTACAGTAGTTTAAAAGGTTTTCTTAATGTTACGAGCCCCTGAGCTTTACAAGGCCGGTGGACCTTTGGTATTCTAGAGGGGTTTGTAACAGTGTGTGTGTGTGTGTGTGTGTGTGTGTGTGTGTGTGTGTGTGTGTGTGTGTGTGTGTGTGTGTGTGTGTGTGTGTGTGTGTGTGTGCGCGTGTGTGTGAGTGTGTGCTTGTGTAAATCCACGTGGTAGTAACTTGTAGTTGAAAAACTTTGCCTAAACTGGGCGATAGGAGTAGCCTGCCCACCCGCAGGCAAGGAGGAAGGCAAGTAGACACTCCAGAAACAACATAAACTTATGAAGTATTCCCAGTGCACACGTCGCGAGCAGTCTGGACATATCCTCACCGACATCTGACATGGGTCGCTGTCTCATTCACAAGACGAGTTGATCCCAGCCATAAAAAGAGACAAATGAAACATGTCGCCAAATGAGGAACGAGACCCATACCCCACTATCCAGAATTCACACCCCACTCCGTCGTTGTCGCCAGTTTGCTAGCGTCTTGGCGCCGAGCGGCATCTCATGTATTACATTGGCATAGGCTGGCTGTGGCACGAGCGCTGGCATATGCGGGCACCGCTTCAACTCGAGCAAGTGGTAGCTATGGTGTCAGTGTTGTTAAAAGAAGAGTACAGTATGTGTGGGTTGAACGTGGACACTGGCCAGAACAAAAAATGTCATTTACTTTGGCGAGAGAATGGGAGAGGCCACAAGTCTACTGAGCATCGGGTGTAGGATCTTAAACAAGTTTTATACATATTCTAATAAAGGGAAACATTATGCCTACAGGAGAGCTAGTGACTAATGAGGAGTGGAGGAATTTAACTCATGGTGAATATAAACTTAGTCGAACGGGTGCAAAAGCGACAAGAACGCCATCTTTACTGTACAATCAACCGCCACGCCCCCAAGCGAGATAAGTCAGTTATGAAGAGAAATATTAGAGGTGACATTCAGAAAACTGGGCTGTCACAGATTGCATATTCAATCTATACCAGCGTAGAACAATTTAGAACTTCCGCGTTGAGCATGACTTAAAATTACATAAACACACACGCACGCACACAGGCATGAACACATACACGCACGTCCACACGCAAACACAAACACGTAATATATATATATATGTATATATATGTATATATATATTTATGTATATATATATGTATATATATATATGTGTATATATGCAATAAAAACACTAGGAGCGTGTGTTCACAAATGCGTAAATTACCACTAGGAAAAGTAAACTAACGAAGCAGAGCGCTTTCGTGTAATTACATCTTCAGTGTATCTGCACTGAAGATGTAATTACACGAAAGCGCTCTGCTTCGTTAGTTTACTTTTCCTAGTGGTTATTTACGCATATATGTATATATATATATACATATATATATATACATACACACACACACACACATATATATATATATATATATATATATATATATGTATATATATATATATATATATATATATATATATATTATGCCGTCGCTACCACCACCACCTCCAGCACCAACACCAGTGCCACCACTGCCACCACCACTACCACTACCAACACCACCGCCACGGACATCATGAACACTATCCATATTGACAAACAAAATCATTACCTATATCATCATTCCCACCATCATCCTCAGCTACTGTCAACCAATTATATAGGTCCGCCCACATTTATGATATGTTGTTTCTGTATTGTCTCCGAAATATCATTAAAGGCTTTGATAGACTGGAAAGGGAACAGCGGTGAGCCGCAAACTCATACGATTTATGAGAAACAAATCATACGAAAACCACTTAATTATTTTAAAAACTTACTCAAAGCGGTTGGGGATTAATAGAAACGTTTACGATTTTCAAACAAATTGACAACATCCAAACTGAAAAAAAAGAATCATACCGTAAATACTAATCGGACAAGAAATAATAGCCTTAAACTGTCTGGACGTAAATTTGA
>NC_134778.1:27208485-27210985 GCF_046742065.1 Oratosquilla oratoria | reverse complement strand
GCTGGAAAATTGACCCCTGATTTCTATGGGATTGTAGGCGACGTCGCAGTGTAGAGGAGGTCCTACCAATGTATGTGCTGGAGCCGTCACAGCGGCCCTCCTGACATGAAAATTTGTAAACAACATTGGTGGTAGCCTCACTCGGGGCCCTGGACGCCGTGCTATTCCTAATTATCAGGGAACTAATGAGGTTAGGTTTGCAGAATATTTTCAAGTCCATGATGGCATTTCTGTTAGTTGGGGTGACTCTTCTCTTGATTATATTCCTAAGGGCATCACACTCCTCGCGGTACCGATCATGAAAATAATTTTGGTGGTAAATGGTGATTTTCTCCTTGGGAGGGGTGGGCAACTGGGTCGGGTCTGCAAACTGGTCCAATTTTTTCTGTATGACTTTCTCGATGAGATGGTCCCTCCTCCGATCCTGTCACAAGCGCAGTGTCGTCAGCAAACAACAGCTGGCTCACCTCCCACTTTCCACTTTGCTCCATTTTCTTTAACCATCTCCAATCCCTGACCCACTACCCTTGCATTTACCTGTCGCACTACCCCATCCATGTATAAGTTGAACAGCCAGGGCGACATAACGCATCCTTGACGAAGTCCCACCTTTACCTCAAACCATTCACTCTCTCCATTTCTAATCCTGACACAAGTTCTAATACTCTCATAAAAACTCTTGACAGCTCCTAGAAGCTTTCCTCCTATCCTATATATCTACATGACCTCCCACGGTGCCGTTCTGTCTACCCTATCGTAAGCCTTTTCAAGATCCATAAAAGCCCAAAAATCATCCTTCACCTTTCCTATAGCTTTCTCACATATTTGTCTTACCATAAAGATCTGATCTACACAACCTCTACCCGTCCTAAATCCACACTGTTCCTCAGCAATTACTCCCTCTGTTCCTCTCCTAATCCTCTCAATCAAGATCCTACCATAAGCCTTCCCAACTACGCTTAACAAGCCAATCCCTCTGAAACTACTACATTCACACTTGTCCCCTTTTCCCCTTGTAAAGTGGAACTATACAGGCACTCCTCCAGTCCTCCGGCACTCTACCCTCTCTCCAGCAAACATTAAATAACCTCACTAGCCAGTCCACCATCACTGTACCTCCTTTTTTTAGACATTCTGCATGGCATCCATCCAGACCAGGTGACTTACCTGCTTTCATCATCTTAACAACTGCCTTCACTTCATCCTTCCTTATTTCTCCTCCATTTTCCTCACTCATCACGGTCATTTTCTTAACATTTCCCACTGCAGCTATCTTTCCCTCCCTATCCTCCTTCAGATTTAGCAACTCCCTAAAATATTCTGCCTATCTTCCCCTTACTGCCTTCTCTTCCATTATCATCTCTCCATCTGCATCTTTTACCTTTTCTTCTCTACTTGATTTCCCTCCTCTTCCTCTCTTAATTTCTTTCCAAAACATCTTTTTATTACTTTCAAAATTTTCTGTCATACTCTTAATCCACTTCACATTTTTCTTTTCTTTGTACCTCTTATATGACTCCCACGTCCTATTTTGTAACCAATCTGTGAAAGCTCGCTTCTTCTCTTCTACAACCTTCTTGGTTTCCTCATCCCACTATTCACTACCCTTCCTTCTATTTCCTCCTTTCCTTCTTGTTCTACACACCATCCTTGCACACTTTGTGACTCCCTCCTTGAACCATCCCCATTTTTCCTCCACACCTAGCTCTACTCTATCCTTCACTCCCTCCCACTCCTCCATCAGCTTCTTCTTGTACTCCTTCTCCTTTTCCTTTTCATTTAAAGAGTCCACTCTAAGCACCTCCCTGCCTTTTATCCCTTTCCTCTTTCTCCATCTATCTTCCACTCTCAACTTACCTTCCACCAAAAAATGATCTGATATTCCCCCACCCTCTCCCCTTAGCACATGTACATCATTAACTCTTTCTATCATAGTCCTATTTACCACTACATAATCCAACAATGCTCTATCTACCACCCTTCCATCCACCACCCTCTCCCATGTGTAGTTATGCTTGACTTTCTTCCGAAACACTGTATTTGCTATCATTAACTCTCTTTCTAGACACATTTCCACCATCAACTCTCCACTACGATTCTTTCCTGGAACTCCACATTTCCCAACCACTCCATCAATTGGACCATTTTGTACCCTAGCATTAAGGTCTCCCAGTACTATTACATTGACATTCCTCCCTGTATCCTCTATGCACTCATTTAAATCTATCCAAAATGTCTCCCTTTCTTCTACACTCTTCTTACTGCCAGGCCCATATACACTTACAAAGACCCACATCTCCTTTCCCAGTTTCACCTTCATCTACATTATCCTTGAGGAAACCTACATTGACATTCCTCCCTAAATCCTCTATGCACTCATTTAAATCTATCCAAAATGCCTCCCTTTCTTCTACACTCTTCTTACTGCCAGGCCCATATACACTTACAAAGACCCACATCTCCTTTCCCAGTTTCACCTTCATTCACATTATCCTTGAGG